>NC_018321.1:0-20000 GCF_000234665.1 Leishmania mexicana MHOM/GT/2001/U1103
TCACAGAGGCAAGGCGCACAAGCACACCGGCACACAGACGCACATTCTAACCACAGCGTGGCGGGTAGAGAAGAGCATCCCAGCGAATTTCTGTTTCCTCTTCTGTGTCTTTGCAGGTCGCAGTCTTCTTCACGGCAACGCTGCAGACAACGTGTGCAACTTTCCTATCGCTGCCCCGAGTTCAGCTGCACCCCAAACTGCACACCCTTTGCTTCGCAGCTGCGGTGCACACACGTCATGGTCTTCGCCTTTCAGCGTCGGCCGAGGGCAACGCGCCTCCACAAGGAAGCTGTGCTGCGCAACATCAGTGCAGCAGCCGTTTGTGTTCCAAGTAGCCGTCAGAGCAATCCATCGCAGTCTGGTGTGCACAGACTGCCCTACGTCAGGGAGCACGCTAGAGCTCATCAAGTCGATGGCGACCACAGGAGCGAGAGAGATGTGCAGCCGGTGCTTGCAACTCTTTAGTCACGCCACGCGTTCAAGGCAACACGGACGCAGGCCCTTGCTGGCATCACCCAAGACTCACTGAGTGTGCGGGAGAGGCAAGGCCACTGCAACGGTGCTGGTAAGACCGATGCGGGGAGCAGCACAGGCGCCCCCTTGCAACCCCTGCTCTGCGGGGGCCGGTGGATAGTTTCCAGGTGGACTACAGGCAGTCAGAAAGAGAGATTACCAGCGGCAAGCGAAGCGCAGCGTGTGCACCCACAGTTGCCGCCGTCGAGTGCATAATTGGCTGACAGTGCACCTGAAACGGAAACGGCTCCTGCGGTGGCGGCACTCACTTCTGCAGCACACGACCTGCAGTGGCGGCTGGACAGGTCGATGCCTGCATGAGGATACGCAGCACTCCACTGGGCGCCCCCAGTTGCATCAGTTGCGGCTGCTCTGTAGACGGTGACAACGTACGTGGCACTCACCAAAACCAAAGGAGCACACGACGTGCGAGGGGACAAAGAAAAGGCCGCAAAAGGCCAGGAGTGCAGAGGGAGAGTTGCCGGATTCCGAAATGCGTCGAAGAGATGCGCGCAAGCAGCTGCATGATAACGGGATATACATCTCTCTCTGCCGCTGCCTGGCGTTTGTTCGCAAAAGAAAAAGAAAACGCATCAGAACACTGTCACGTGCACCTATGTAAGTGCGTCGAAGGCCCTTCCCACGGAATACACGTGTCGCGTGAAGAAAGAGAAGCACAAGCAACAGAAAGAATAAATCCCTGCCAAAGAGGGAGAAGTGAGGATGCACGCCGGAGGCTGAAGAGGAGAAGAGGAGGCAGTGCACGTGCGCGGATGTTCCTGTGGACTATCCGAGCGGACGCCCTGTCAAGCAAGTCAAAGTGAGGTGAGTTGAGTAAATCCAAGTAAAAGGAAGACAAACAGTGAAAACGATACTTCTGCAGCCAAAAAAAAGAAGAAGTGAGAATGCAGAACTTCGCGGCGGCTTCTTGGTAAGCACAGAGGATCCGCCCAGCTCGCATGAGCGGCACACGTTAGCCTGAAGCACACCTCCTTCACGGGATTGTAGCGTATGAGGCAGACCAGGTGGAGCGCAAACGGTGTGAGTGAAGAAGGCCGGCAAGTTTCGGAAAGAAGAGCAAGCAAATAAGAGATCGGCTCCTCTTCTCTTTGTGGGCAGTGGATACTTCCCGTCATACCAGATACGGCTAGCTTGGGCGAGTGCATCGTTGCATGAGCAGGCCAAAGAGCTTTCCCAGGTTCAGTGGCCACGTGAGTGGAGGCGCTGAGGATAGTAGTTAGGAGTAGTTTTGAGAGCTCTGTGCTACAGGTCCTCTCTCCTCATTCTTGCCGGCACCACACATGTACCAATGCCACGTACTTCGAAGCAGCGTCGCAGAACAAGACTGCAGTTGATGCAGCGCAGATCTCTTAGCATTCCGCCCTGTCTACACGCGGTGCAAAGCCCTCCAGCTCTCACCAGTTCGTCGACGCGACGGCGTCCAGCGCACGACGCCTCTTGAGGCCATCCATGTTGTGAGCATCACTCTGTCGCGATTTGATCTCTCGCAGTACAGGCGGCTCCTGCGAGTTGAGAAAGACCCCGAAGCTGTGAACACGCATAGAATGCTATGTGAGTGAGGTGCTTGCAGGGATGGGATCCAGAAAGCAGCCCCGTTGCAGGCGCGTCAAAAGCGAGCGCTCTAGAATGTAAGCGAACCCCCACCCCGCCCCGAGCTCTTCCATGTTAACGGAGGCCCTTTCCAAGTCTGATACTATCATCTTGTTCAATCCGGAAGGTTGGCAGATCAGCTGAGAAGCGGCCTCGCGGCAGCTATCAATGAGAGCATGTGCTTATCGTCAGCATCTGAGTTAGCCTTACGTAGAGACAGATGTTGCGTGCTTTTCGGTTACTCAGTTCCTCCAGCTGCATGGGCACACGCGGATCAGCGTATACTGCGTCTTGAGGCCTTCCAGGAAGTGCAACGCCTTGACGTCTGCAAGGGCGTCAGGAATGCCGTGAGAACAGGGCTCACGGTAGCAGTGTATTTTTGTTTGTAGTGGCGGAGCGCAGTCCCTTAGACATGAGGTTGTCGACTCCACGGGCTTGCTCTGTCATTGCAGCAGGGAAGGAAGGTCTTAACTGTGTGCATCACATGTTCACCCCACAAATCTCTCAGCAGGGTTTGTTTGTAGTTTTTACCTATGATTTGTCGTGTATACGCCTTCTCGCTCGGCGGAGCTGTGGCCACCGGCAGGCTCAGTTGCACAGTGGCAGAGATGACGATGTAGGGCAGTGTATTCCCCTGCCCCATGGAGCCGAGTGGCTTTGCGGATCTGCTTCAGCTTCTTTTGCCAGTCTTCCTCTGCAAGGGAAAGCCGGCACGATGACGTAAGTCTTGAGGTGAGTGAGTCCACCAGGATCGCTTCAAGGGTCTATAGATGCAACGTGTACGAAAAACGGAGAGGGGAAAAGTACAGGAGGCAAGTGAAGCTGTAACGAAATGGTTTTTCTGGTTTTTTTTGCCCGGTACCTGCACAACCAGTGACTGTCTTCGAAGTCTGGGAGAAGCAAATGGGCACATAGCAATGCGGGTGCTGTTACTGTTGTTGGGCCGCCCCAAGGTGCTCACAGAGAGTCGTCTTCATGCGGCGACGAGCCTGATAGGGTAGATAACGTGAGCATTGACACGTTTCGGCGTGTGCTATCTGGTCACGCTCAGTGACAAGCGGTGTGGGCGTACTGTACTTGCCCCCTCGATCGCTCGTCAGTAAAGAACGTGGCGGCGAATGTGAGCCACTGCGTGGACCTCTACTCTATCACGTACCGCAGATGGGTGGCGGTGGTCTTTCGTGATCCCTTCTCTCGCACCCTATGCAAGACCTCTAGCATTGCTTGCTGTTCATTAGTTTTCAGTAATCTTGTCAAGTTAAGGGGTCAGTTAGTTTCTTATGTCTCCTACGGCGGACCGCGCCAAAGAGAAAAAAACGGCGACAACAACAACAGGGAGAACGGTAGTGTGAGTTGCGAAGGAGAGGGATGATTGATGGCTGCTCCACGCAGCCACACGCACGAAGGAAGCGATACACCAGTGCAAACAGACGAACAAAGAAGACAATGGATCAGCCATCGCATCGCCAATCAGTGGAGAAAGACTTACTTACGAGAAAAAAAAAGAGAGCATGACACTCCTATTCGGAGTCGTACGTTCGCGCCCACCAGCATGCGAACCTGAATAACAGAGAGCGACTCTGAGGCACACAAGCATTCAACACCGCCAAACAACTAACGCTTTAACGAACAGACGACCAATCTGTGCCAGCTACCCTCGGTTACCACCCGTATCCGCAGCGGCGAGAGTGCGCACACGGGATTAAAGCAGGAAAGTGCGATCCAGAGCCGAAACATTTCGAAAAAATGTGAACAGCCAGCACTACCCTGAGATGTGATCGCACGGGGGAAAAAAAAGAAGCAGCACGACGGTAGTGAGCAGTGTGAGAACGGAGCCCGGCATTTCTTTGTCGGAGTCACTGCAAGACCGACTCGGTCACACACCCTAACGGCGGGCCGCTCTTCCCCCTCCTTTTGGCCCTCCCCCTGTCCAGCATGTGCCTCATTCGCCGCCGAGCCGGCGCATTTCCTCCTCGAGAAGACGCTGCTGCTCGTCGCGCTTCGACGGCTTATCGATGTTGGCACGCTTGCGCCACGTTCGCTCAAACTCGTCGGCGTCGTGAAGGAACTTGGAAAGCACCGCCTTCTCGTTCTGACGGCGATCGTACTCGCGGCGATGCTCAGCAAGGTAGTTTTCACGGGCGGCGGAACGCTCGGCGCGGTTGCGCTCTGCGTTCTGTGCCTCGTAGTCCTTGCGCTTTGGAATCTCCAGCGCGCGGAGAGCACGCTCGTATAGGTTTGCCTGGAGAATCTCCTTGCGGTCATTGTCGACGCCGCGGCGCTTGAACGCCGCGAGCAGGCGTGTGAGCTCATCCTCAAACCCTGCGGCGCTGCGGTAAACAATAGCCTCGTCGGCCTTGAAGCCGGGGTACTTGATGCGCAGCTTTCGGAGCACCTCCTTGCCCCGCTCCTGCCGCTGGCGTTCGTTGTACTCGGCGTAGAGTTTGCGGATGTACGCTTTTTGCGTCTCCTCCTTCTTTGCCTCCTCTTGCTCACGGCGCTCCGCCACGGCCCGCTCCCGCTTCTTATCCTCGCTCTTCTTTGCCTCCTCGATACGCTCCGCCTTGGAGTTGATGCAGGCCTTTTGCAGCGCGTAGATGCTGGTGCTACGCGCACGTGCGGCCTCGAGATCCTCTGTCGACGGAGTCACCTGCCTCTTCGATGAAGACGCGGCAACGTGGGTGAAGTCAGAGTAGCGGCCAGATGTCGTCGCTAGCGAGGACGCGGGGACAGTGTCAACGTTCGCAACAATCTTGTTAAAGTAGCTCAACATCTTCGCCTTCGACGAGTCGCGAAACGAGAGCGTGTTTGTGCGCGTGTCAATGTCCACAGAGACAGACTCATCGCCGAGGATGACGGGCTCAATGTTGTTGACGTACTCCGCCGCCGTCAGGTTGCCGTTGTACGCCGCGAGAGAGAGCACCTCGACGTAGTTGCATGTGCCGGAGAGAACCTCCAGCTGGTAGCGCAGGATCATCTTGTGGAGTTCGTTCCCGTAGCGGGCGAGGTCGCTGTTTCCTGCCGTCAGCGCCGTTACGCTCTTGTGCAATCCGGTGAAGTCGGAGAAGTTGGGGTCCTCGAGGTTGGCCGCGATCTTGACAATGTCCGGGGAGGCGAGCGTGTACACGCCCTTTGTCTTGAGGTTCGCGATAAGGCTCGTTTTGGTGGTGACCGGCGACTCAAATAGCTCGTCGATGCGGGCATTCTTCTCACGGTAGCGGCCAAACGGGTCCAGCTCCATGTCGCCATCGGCCACGCAGAGTGAGGCAAGGACGGCGCGAGCGGCGAGGGGGCCGCGCTTCTCTTGTCGCTTCATGGACGCAGCAACGGAAAGGCAGTAGGCATGGTAGTTGTACACGGAGCACGTCCAGAAGATGTCGCTCATTGTTTCGTAGGCCCCTGACACTACGTCGACAAACTCCTCGTTGCGCTGCACCTTGTCGCACACGCGCTTCAAGCACGAGAGAACGTCAAAGGCGCCACCGTACTGGCGCAGGCTGCAGATGTCGTTGAGCAAGCAGCACAACGTCTCCACTGTCTCGGTCACTGCCGATGTGGACGTCAGGAAGGCTGCACGCTCCTTCAGCAGCTCCTGCACAGCGTTTCGCGACGCTGCATCGTCGTGGTCGTGCAAGTGGTCCAGCGCCATGTGCGATACGGTGCGCGACACAGCACTGGAGATGTCCAGCACACACGCAGGAGCGTTGAACTCCTTGCACATGGACAGGAACTGGCGAACCGTCTTGTTGTAAATAAACGTCAGCTTTTTGGCAAAACCAATAGTGTTGTTGCCGCAGAAGTGGCGAATGAGGCGACGCAGGGCGGCGTGGCAGGGAATGATGTGGCGCTTCTCGGCGAGCGCGGCGAGAGAGATGCCGTTCAAGGCAGCGAGCATCCGGTCGCCTTCGGTGGCGTTGACCTGCATCGCCTCTGCGCGCTCCTTTGCCCTTGCGCACATCTGTCGGATGCGGATCATGACGGAGTCTACAATGCGCTGCACGCTCTCCTCCACGTGCTGCGAACCGCGGAGACCGCTGCGACACCGCCGGAGCACCTCGATCAGTTTAATCGGTTCCAGCTTCTCCTGGGTAATGCAGAGATCGGCTAGCAGCTCGAGGCACTCAAACCCGATAGGGGTAACTTGGTTAAAGCGCAGATGCGACGAGAGGGCCTCGATGGCTTCCTTTACGTCATTGTTCTTCAAGTGCTCCTGAGCCTTGGAGAGGCTGCTGCGCGCGCGCGCGTCGGAGGTTGCTGCGCGATCCATGGCTTTTGTGAACACCGGAAAGAAGAAACAAACAAAGAGAAGGACGGGGATGTGTACCGCAGATTTGTTGCAGAAGGGATGGCGGGTGCACAAAGGTGCGCGGAAGGCAAAGCAAGAGGTGAGGTGGGGCCCTTACTTGGCGTAGAAAGTGACACAGGGGGAACGGAAACAGTAAAAGAAGGAGAGATCGATTGTGAATTGCTCTACAAAAGGGTAGAGTAAGACACCGAGGGCAGTACAGAGAGCGATGGAGATAGACAAGTCAGGTGAGAGGAAAGCCAAAGAACGGGAGATGCTGTCTGCACCACAAAGAAGGGGGAGTCATCAGGAAAAGAAAAGGTCATCCTCAGTCAGCCCACTTGCGCTCGGTAGAGGTGGCCAACACTTTACTTTCTGCTATGGGAAGCTGTCTTTTGTGAAAGGGCAAGTGCGGAAACAACGGTTCGAGAACAAGCTACGAGTAGCATGAAACCGGTCAGGTTCCTCTCTTCTTCAACGAAAACCGATAGAGCACATCCATGATTCACCACGAACTAAGCGAATTGCACGAAGAGGCAGTACTAGTACTACTGAAGGCAGATCACCTTCGTGTTTTTTTGAGGTCATTTACCGTCTCTGCAGCAACGCTCAGAAACCACAAGCACAGGTGGCAAAGAGCGAAGGATGAGGGAGAGAAATGAAAGCCCCCGTCCGGCTTCAAAGAGGGAGTGAGGGGTGGAAATCGGGGCAACAAACAGCAAAGCACAAGAAAAGAAAATGCTGCATAACTCGGCAGCGGCAGCCGAGAGAGAGTACAGAAGAGTCCCGCACGCACCCACGCTGACAAGAGGAGCAAAAGACCACGAAGCATGGCAGGCGGAGAGCGACAAGTTATACAAGTGTCGTGAAAGCAGCGCGAAAATACAAGGCAGACGTGAACGGCCCATAGACAGCAGAGATTATGGATGGTGAGCCATGACGCCGTGCCATGCATGAATATGAATCGAATCTGTGTTTCAGACCACAGGGTAACCTCTGTTCCAGAGAAGGAAGATGATGAATGGCTTCGTTCTGCTCCGGGATCATATTTCGCGTAAGTTGCAATAGATGGTCTTGTTGAAGATGTTGCAGTTCGTGTTGGAGAGGGCCCCCGTGACAAACGCGAGGTTTTCCAGACGGGTCGGTATTGTTATGAGCCTACGGTCAGAAACGGTTAGCTGCCACGCAACGCGCTCGTCCATGGTCGGAAGCTGTTGTACCTCAAACGCACGCTGCACCAAATCACGGTGCTCGACGCAGCCGTGGCAGTCACTGTCCCGATCTCTTATTATCTTGTTCAGCTCCTTGGAAGAGAGTGACTTGTAGTGGTCGAGAGACGCATTTGGAGTCGAGGACGACGGTAGGCCGCGAGTAATAGCACGAAGTGCATCCTCGTCTCTGGACCCCATGTGACGGCGCTGCAGCAAAAACGTTTGCTCAGGAGGAACTTCGATGAGAAGCGAAGCCCTAACTGCCAGCGCCGAGGCGACGATGGCGAACACGCAAAATAGGAAACAGATATGACGTCGTGCTAGCATCGCTCCTATCGCAGTCGGAAAAAAGCAGGAGGATATCCTCTTCTGTATAGTTGGGGTTGTTTGCTTGTCTTTGCGGCGTTTCGCTTTCGCTATCGCGGCAGATGCAGTGGTGTGGCGGAACTTCCAGCTAGGCAGTAGTGTGTTTTGAGTGAAGGCAGACCAGCAGACGGGAGAGCAGAGAAAGCAGGCTGTGAGCAAAGTGTAAATGAGGGAGATGATCGCACCCTGGGTGAAGTGGAGCGAGGAAGACGGACAGACGTACCGGTGCGCGCGTTTGCGTTGTGGAGGTGAACTCCTGTCGTGCCTCGAATCGAGAGCGCGGTCTCCGTATCTCTTTCGGTTTTACTGGACAGTCAGTGTTTCTGAAAAGATGAATGGCTTCCACACGGAGCCGACAGGGTTTCAAAAAAAAAAAATTCTCTAGAACAGATAATAATCGAGTACACAAGAGTACGCATCCAGGTACGAGGTCATACGTTAGGGCACCAGCAGCAGCGACTGCTTGAGTAGAATACTTAAAAAGAAGAAAAACGGAGAATATAACAGCATCAACTACAGGAGTTTTATTACGCTCCGCTCAGGTGAAAACTACAATACGTCCCCCATCAACGAACACACGTCGTGGCAGAGGCACAGTGGTTTTGATTGCGCAGGAAAGAGCAGGAAAAAAGGGAAGAGACAAGGGGTCTACTACACTACGCTACACCATGGTATCCCCACGCAGGGTGTATTCCCGACGCTGGACGGCGTAGTTGCCTGTGCATCCAGGAGTCTTCACCATTTCCCACAAGAAGAAGGAGGATAGTCCTCCGAAAAAATGCCATGCACCGTGGTACATGCGGTACCTGTCTGCACGGCTGTCAAGACCGAGGAAGAAAAAGATAGTAGCAAAGAAGAAAAGAAAGACACCACAGGCCAACTGCCGGGCACAGAACGGTGGGATGCGTTGCTCGATAAAGCAGTGCTTTACGACGGGAAATAAGGTGAAGAAAAGAATTGGGGAGATAGTAAGACGCACGTCCCACGGGTGTTTCTGCTGCACCACAAGGGTAAAAAAGATGCAGAAGCACTTGCAGCTCATGTCCACACAGGGGTTCTGGAAGCAGCAGAGATACACGCACCAGATCCCCAGTATCGAGATAACGCCGACATTGTCGAGGCGATGCCACGCTACCTCAGAAAGGAAGATGGATGTACCAAAGCTTTCCGTTGTGTGGTACATGAAGGAGGCGAGAAAGCCGAAGCTTGCGCAACATAACTCAAAAATGTATTTGCGCCTGTAAAAAAAGTGCAGTGTAGGAAGCAGTGCTATGTGACTGAGCACCGTTGTGATGAAGAGAATTGCCGGACTCTCGTTCACCCGCATCGCACACGCGCCTGAGATGGAAGCAGAGAAAAATAAAGCAAGGAAGAAAAGAAAGGAGATGCGATGCAAAGGATAGGGATGAGCGTTGATGAGCGTTGATGAGCGCGTATATGGCTATGTGGCTGTCCTCGTTCAACTGTGTCCATGCAGCGGGAAACAAACAGCATCATCGAGATAAACACTGTGCGCTGTTCGAGAGAAAGAAATGCCAGTACGGGAAAGGGGAGGAGCAGAGAGAGAGGGAGGGAGGGTGGAAAGAAAGAAGTTTGATTTGAAACCATCGTGGCATCGCTTGTTCCTTGCACAGGAGTTGAGCTGACGGCAGGGCATTCGCCAACGCCAATGCATACACTGCCGTATTACGTGCTTTCCAGCTTGAGTACAACTTGCGCTTCCTTGGTTTGCTTTACTGCATTGCCCGGAGGAGACGGTGCGGGGGAATGGCACAGGGGGAATGAAGAGAAGATCGCCATCATACAAGGTAATGTGGCAAGAAAAGCATAATAGTATCAAGTCATCGGAAAGCAGAGGGGCCCTTTCTATTCAAGGGAAACTTTCGCGTCATGTTGCATTGTTTTCTTTCGCGTGTTTGCTTGTGTGCCTATGTGTGTCACCTCTAGGAGCCTAATCTGCCCGTTGAAAGCCGATGAAGACGACTGCATTCACTAAGGTGCTCAGACAGCGGCACTACGCTCAAGTCCAGGGCGCACCGCCCCACCTTTCACCGTACATCTCCTGCGACATCACTACCAGCCGCTGGTGCAGGCCGTGTACTTCAAAGGTTCACCATGACGGCAACCGCGTCATCGCAGCTTGCCAAGTACAACGATTTCCGCTTCCGTTCCAATGAAGGGTGCATGGCGGAAAAGAAAAAGAAAATCGTCATCGTCATGCAAACGTGAAAGAGTCCGTGGTATATCCGGACGGGGTCGTTCAATTCATCGAGTCCCATGACAAAAAATATGCCACCGAGAGCTAGCGCCACAAGACCATTGAGGACGCGCGGTAGGACAAACCCTTGGCGGCGGCGGGGATTAAGGAGGTGAGACACAATTGGTACAGCAATGCATATGGCTACGGGCCCAATAGTGTAGCGGACATCCCAAGGAGCGGCCTCCTGCAATATAATGATAATGAACACGACGATGTACTGCAAGTACTCCAGAACGATTCGGTTTTCGAAGCAGGTTAGTTGGAGGCAGGAGCACCCGACGGAGACGATGGCACCAATGTTGTCCAGTCGGTGCCAGCGCCCTTCGGACATGAAAAGGCTCGTCTCAAAGCACTCGCACATGTGGTACATAAACGAAACCGTAACGGAGTATGCCCCAACCACTCCTTCAAAGCGCAAATTGCGTCGCACGAGAAAGGCCACAACGGCCACCATGGGGAGGTGACTCAGGACGCATGTAAAGAACAGGGCATATTTCGAGTCATCAGGACGGTGAACCATTCTGCGGTGATGAAAAAGGCCAAAACCGGCAAAGGGACGCAGCGACCTCTACGTTGACACACCACAACGTCACGGCCAAGAACGCTTCCACATTTAAAACGAAAACACTCACTGCTGAGGTGAAAAGGTGACGAGACGCAGCCGAAGACGAGGGAGGCTCAGTGAGAATAGCAAGGTGGTGAAAAGACTAAACAGAGAGAGAAACCCTCGCTATTTGGCGGCAACGGTGTGGCGGTAGGGAGCGAGGAGGCAAAGGTGTTGCTCAGAGCACTGTGGGGTGCGCAGTGGCTACTCTTGTCAATCCTTTTTCAGTAAATATGTTTGTTTGGTAGATGCCGCGTGATCCAAGAGAGACGCTGCCCATCAGGAAAAGAAATGGAGAAGGGGAAGGAGTAGGAGAGAAGCAGACGAGCATGAGCACACAATAGCAAAGGAGTATGGCACGGGGTCGCTGCGTTTTCTTCTGCAGCGCACTTTCCTCCAGCGATCAGCGAGTCCGCTGTGCTTTGTAAGCATCCTGTACCTTGAAATGGGAAAAGGCACCGGTATGCGGCACGCTCTACTGCCTTCATCCAATAACGGTGCGTGCCAACACGCCGCCCGTATTGGAGCGTTGGTCCACGGAACCTCCTGAAGGAAAACAAGGCATCCGTGAATCCGCGTAGAAGAGCACCCGCGCATATGACTTCAGGAATCGCTACGGCGATGTTGAAGTACACTTGTTGTCATTAGAGGATATACATTTTGGTGGGCAAAGGAACTCGTTGCAAAGTCAGAAACGGTTTTTTGAAAGCAAAGGAGGAGATCCAAGGAACAGTGAGGGCTACCAAAACGGCCACAACGGAGACGAGAAACACCGCGTGGGCGTGGGGCCGACAGCACGGAAAAGCACACGAGCCAAACAGCGATAAGACAAAACAGCAGCCGTGACACGTTGGCAAGAAGAGCACTACAACGAAGATGTGGACGCGTAGCAGCCCAGCACAGACCCAAGTTCGTGTGCGACAGTCACCTGGGTTTGGGTGAGATTGTTAGAGCAGCGGTGCACATGCCTCCTTGTCTGTCTGAAGCGGAGCGGGGACTGGAAAACGGCATAGCTGTGAGGTGAAGCAAAAGAAAAGCCCGACAAAGAGAGACCGAGGCTACGGACGACCCTGCAGGGCCCTCCCCACCTTCACCGATTGCACGAGTGTTCGAGATGCACACACCAAGACGGAGAACAAAGGGCGGAAGAAAGTGAAAGATGATCATCGAAAAAGGGAAACAAGAAAAGTGAAAAGCACAGCACGCACGCTCACAAGAGCCAGTAACACGTGGAAATTGAACATCGCATACACAAGCATACACATAGACGGCACTGCACACGCGCGCAGACAGCCGTTGCTGTTCAGCTCAGCAAACTAACGAGAAAAAGCTCAATGTTCAAAAAACAGAAGGATGCAGCAACAACAGCAACAACAATATCCATCTTGATTCCCGGTGTCAATCAAAGGGGTTCAGCGCATGAATCGGATGGAAAGAAAAGGGGAAAAACAGCGTTTCAGCTACACAAACATGTCCTAGGGGGTCGCCTGGCTTACCTTGCACCCCTGTCTCCTGTAATCTCGCGTACCGTGGCAACAACAAAGTCACGGTTGATGAAGACGAGATGGATAAAAGAGAGGTGCTAGAAAGCACAGCATTCACGCAACCACGACCACACCCAGTGCACGCCGCCCTTTCGGGATGTCACCTCAATCACCTCGATTTCCTCATCCTGCTCAGATGCGTGCTCCACCTCGCAGTTAGGCTGTGGCATCCGCTGAGCGACTGTTGTTGTAATGAGTGCGTTGCGCTCCGTTTCGTGGTGGGAGGCTGAGGGCGGCTTTAGTCGCATGCAACGGCGTCTACGGACATCGCAACTGCTCATCAGACGTCCCTCGTCGCCCACCACAGGCGCAAAGCACATCGGGCACATCGAGGACCGCTGTCGCCACGACTCCAAGCACTGCAGGTGAAACCCATGCTCGCACTTGAGGAGAATGGCAGGGTTGTCTAGGGTGAAGTGCTCCAAGCATATAGGGCAAGTGGTAAGGTGGTACTCCCCAACGTCGTACGTCTCCAGATCACCAACGACACTGTCCTCGTTGAGGTAGTCACTAAGATTTGAGCAGCTCGCGTCGTGTGAGCCAGCCGGTACTGACGCGACGGATGCCGCAGCAGCAGCAGCCTTTGTATGCGAATTCCCTTGCATAACGGAGTCTCGCGTAATTGTTTCTCCTCTCTGTAATAGATGAGCGTGTGACCGTACTGGCGACACAAAATACGTGTGCGAGAGTTACACCTCAGCCCCGTGTCGTATGTGTGTCGGGGAGCTGCGGCCTCAGCGAAGGTGCGAAAGGGGGTGTTGTCCCTAGCAGAAGGCTAGCAAGGCACCTCGTGCCCTTACCTTCTCCAGAAGCGGATTCCTGCGAGTCACTCTTGGGAGAAGGGCTGACGTACCACCCGAGCGACAAGCACGATACACAAAAAAAGGTCACAGTTGGTTGCTGAAGAAAGGTCAAGGAAAAGGAAAAGGCGGAGAACCAGGGATGTGATGTTGTGGAGCCGCTGGGCAGTGTCAACCACCAAACTCGAAGACGAGCTCGAAAACACAGGCAAGGCACGAAGCGGAGAGCGACGCGTGGGAGAAGGTTAGTAGTCACGAAGGAAAGACAGATAGCGAGGGCATGGAAGCCTGATTGCATCAGACACAGGTAGAGGACAGTGACAGTGCACTCTTGGCGAGGTCCCTGTGGGGTGGCAGTCACCTCGTCAAACTGCAGGCGCTCACAGTAGCACGCCGTAGTCGGACAGGAGACAAGTTACCATCTCTCACAGCACCTGCATGGCAGACCCTACGGTGCGGTAAGTACGAGCATGTCCACATGCACGATCCCTTGTATTGACTCTGACGTTCTTCAAGTGTTTGTCACTATCACGTCAATCTGTGGATGTGTTTGGGTACGAGGCCGTCGACAGGGAATGACTGATCGTCCGTGCAGACGCGGCGGACTCCCTGCCGGGTTATGAGACGGTGAGCAGGGGGAGACGGCGCGACGGGACGCGAGGCGAGCATGACGCGTCTCCCGACATACCTCACAACTTTAGTCAGACATACTAAATCACTCTCCGCGACACGCCTTACCTCCATCGCCTTCGTGAATGAATTGGCCGGGGAAGAGCAGTCGGCGTACGGCTGTGGGTGCGAGTCGTTTCGGGTCCGTGTCTACCACTTTCCCCGCTGCGCGCTTTCGGTCTTCCTCCTTCTCCTGCTGAACCATGAAGTGGTAAAACTCCGGGTCGAAGAATTTCAGCGCTGCCTCAAGTCCATTGCTCACAACCACGGTGGAGAAAAATACGCCAATGACAAGCATCACGGCATAAGAGAAGGTGGCGAAAACGCGCACGCGATCTAGTCGACGTAGCTTCTTCTTGGATGTGTGCAGCAGCTGACGATGCAGCGCTGGTGAGGCACCGTTTTGATGCCAGAGGCTAGCTGGGTTGACGGACATTTTGTACGCCGTCTGCAAAATAGCGTACTCGCTCTCACCTGTGGTGTTCTTTGCCGTGTCGGGGTGGGTTTCCAGGACCAAACTTCGGTAGCGAGCACGGACTTCGGCCAGCTCCGCGTGGTTTGGAAGCCCCATCACTTGCAGCGGCGACCCGTGCTTCTGGAGCCACTGCAGTTCCCTCTCCAGCTCCTCGGTGCGCTCCATCCCGGTTTGCATCCGAATCGCAATGCGCCTTTTCAGAGACATCGGTGTAAGCGTCACGAAGAGAGAGCGCAATGCCAATGCAAAGCACCCGGGCTTGTAACTGTGCTGCGTTCCCGTGGTGGCGCAGCGCAACGCTAAAAGGCACGACTGCGTCTGGGCCGCCGCCGGTGCCGCGTTTACCCTCCAGCGCTGCATCTGCCGCCACATCGAAGGTTAGAAAGAGGAGGAGGGAGAGGCAGCAATAGAGAGAAACACCAATGATAATGTCTAGTCAAACAAGGAGGAGATCGGGAGTCTGATGGAGCAGCTGCACTGCTGAGAGGCGAGTCCCTTAGCTGCTGCGTGCACTCGCTCAAAGAGGCTTGAACGATACATCACGAAACCCGCGCGTAGCGGCGCCGGAAACATTTAGAGAGGAAAGAGGTGCGAAGATGAATTTGAGAGAATGAGATGGCGTGCGATGAGCCCAGTGGACGATGGGCGCGCAGTGAGGGGCCTGAAGGCTGTGCATTAATTGCGGTGAGCACCTTGGCTGCGAAGAATGGCCAAGATAACAATGCCGAACTGCCCCAAGACGAGCTGTCGTGCACGGGCGACCAAAGACCACGCTTGAAAGCACCGCCACTCATAGAAGTGTCCAGACAGTGAGCAGAGGAATGCATTCCTGCATGCATTCGTGGCACACCAACCGCTGAAACGACCAAACCCCTACTTCTGTTGCCCCCTACCATCTTTTAGACTAGCAGGAAGTAGGGAGAGTGGAAGGAAAAGGAAGCGGTAGCTGGAAAGGCGAGATGGACGACGCGGAAGACACGGAGGTCTTTTCCCTAATGAGCGCCTGACTGCACCAGGCAGCGCATCTGCGCGCCAAACTCACGTTACCGCGCAGCCGAACACTTGGGTTTTGGGGTCATACCCTCCCTTGCACATGTTCACGCACGCGAACGGGGCGGGCTGAGAAAGTCGCAGAAATCACGATACGCTCCAGAATCGGCACAGTACTCGGCGGTCGTCGAACCTGCTACCGTGGAGGTTGGCGATCGTGGTAGCGGCCTTTTCCTTACTGGATAGCTTCAAGACGACGGCGACGCGGTCGTCAAAGTCGCCGGCAGCGTCACCGTCGTTGCCAGAGTTTTCTGCGGACGTTGTCGCAGTACCTTCTACACGCGCAGACTTGGCGGGCGGTTGTTCCGATGCGTCGTCGACAAGCACCCGCCAGGACTCTACCTTGTCTTTTGCAACGTCCTCGACTCGCCCCACCAAGGCCGTTACCAAATCCCTCTGCTCCATCTCGGTAGCCGCGTGGTAGCCTTCGAGTGCCGTAACGTTTGTTAGCAACACCCATGCCGAGGGGGATCCTGCTGGGCCACTACGCTGCAACAGCCTCTTCCGCTTCTTGTAGATGCTCTGTTCTTGTCGACGCCGCTCCCAGCGCTTGGAGATGTCTTCACGAATCAGCTCCACGATGGCCTCCACCGAAAGGTGCTGGAGTCCTGACTCCTTTAAAATACGGTTAAACCAGAAACTCGCCACGGCGTCCCACTGCTTCTCGTAAAAGTGAAAGTGCGGATTGTCGTGGAGGCTCGCGGGCATCTTCAAATCCTGCATGGAGAACTGGAGCCGCCGCCCAGTGCTCCCCCACACCACCAGTGAGTTTCCTTGATCCCCCATTACAGCCGGACCTGTTCCATACTCTGCAGCGACGGATGTTTAGTGCACGTACACACGGTGGGCTCAAATATGGCATTCACCTCTTCTACGTCGCATACCGGATAAGCGAGACACACCCGTATCGATGGAGAGACACAGAGGTTGGAGCGTACAGCGGTCACCAGTGAAAGATGACGGGAGGGACGAAATGGCAATACAAGTGACGTTCAAAGGCAAAACGTTGGTGGAAGCGAAGAAAAGAAAGAAGAGTGCGTAGCGTGTGGAAGACAACAAGTTAGGACTCGGCATCAGAGCTGCAGTAGCGGCGGATGCAAGACAAGCAAAGAGGGGAAGGCATTTCGCTAGTAACGCGCTCTCTTTGCTAGGATGGGGTCACGAGAGTAAATCTGGCAAGCGATCCGCAGTCGAGTGGTGCGCATCCGCAGTGCAGGTCTGGCCCCGTCAAGAGCACCACGGTACCGTGGTGCTGCGATAGAGAGCCACGCGGTGGCGCACAGTCAGCAGAATCTTCAGGTGTGCGCTATTGTGCTTCGTCACTCGGTAGGAGCGCCGGGAACGAGTACCTTTGAGCGTTTCGCGTGAGCCGCGACGTTTTGCATATGAGTGACTTCACCAGAGAAAAGAGTGGCAACGAAAAGGAGGGAAGGGGAAAAAAGACAGCCAACACACTGCAGCAGCTCATAAATTCAATATTACTCGCCCGTCATGTACATGATTACATTATCGCGAGGGAGAGAGTTGTCTTGTCTCCCTGTGCTCCCCCTCCCCCTTTCCCGGATTCCGCAGCTTCCCTCTCCTGCGATCTCGCGCAAACAAGAAGGGGCGGGGCCCCGTCTCTCGTCGTCGTACCCCGGGGGAACAGAAAAGAAGTAGACAGGCAAGAAGAAACCGAAATGAGGTACACATTTCACACGAAGCAGAGGAGAAAAACAAGGAGGACGGAAGGGGATGTCATGGCGTCCGTGCGGCGGCCGCTAGGCGGAACAGGGACGGGCACGAGAGCGACTGAGATAGAAGCGGACATAGAGAGAGACGGTGGACAGGCAAGGACAAAGGAGTAGAAAAAGAACGGGCACGCATGTCACATCACAGTCATCGCCGTGCTGGATAACATCAGTGGTGAATGAGGGAGGGGAGATGGAAGCGAGAGAGGGTCGGAACAGCGATGAAGCACTCTTCTGCGCCAACAATACGAGAGGGGCTAAGAAGAACAAAGAGACCCGTGGCGCTGCGCACCCTCCCCTCAAAGTGGGCAGGGAAATGGGAGTGTAGAATGAAGTGTGCGGAAAATGCCGTAACGCATATGCAAATTGACGCACTTCATCGGGCATCGTAACGGGAGGCACACATCAGAGGCATCGACATGTGTCCATATAAACACATAGGCAGGAGCAACAAGTCAAGGGAACCACTCTGTCACACCGTGCATGACGACACGTGTTGGGGAGAGAGCGGAGGGAAAAGGTAAGCGACATCCCTTAAGAGAACTGGACAAGCATAACAGGAAGACGGAAAAATTTGGCATGCCCGTATGCGAAAGCGTTCGTCCTTGATGTTCTCGCACGTTCTACTCTCGCATGATCTAAGGCATCTTCCCATGGCGCCTAGCCGCTGGTGGACGTGAAATTGGGGGGAGCCGCACGCCGCGCGACTCTTTCTTCGCGGGCTGCTTGAGTGGCCCACTACCAATGCTACGCTTCTGCTGCAAGGAGCTCACCGTAGTGGACGATGACGTCATGAGCGCGTCATCGCAGCTGCCTTGAGTGAGTCGGCTTTGCATGTCTCCTGTGGAGGCGCTGTACGACAGCGCGGCAGGGGTCAGCTTCTCCTTCAAAAAAGAGTTGATCTGCCCAATGGTGTCAGCACTGATTCCGGTGTCGCCGACGTTGATGGATGTCACTTGTGAAAGCGGATTTCGGATCAGTCGCACGATTGAACGCCCTGCCACGGCCGGGATGGGGTTGTGAGACAGGTCAATAGATTGCAGCGAAGGGTGGCGTGTCACCACCTTGAGCAGCGACTGGATTACAGATAGGCTGTGGATGTTATTCCAGCTAAGATCTACATGTTTCAAGAACGGGCACGTATTTATCATGGAGATCAACTCGAGCAGCGCCATCGGTCGCGCGTGAAACATGTGGCTGCACTCTACAGAGGTGCTTGCAGGTACATACTTGCCGGTTACGAGGTAGCGGTAGTCACGCAAAATTGGAAACCCGTCATAACCGAGCCGCACTAGCCGCTGAATTCTCTGCAGGTAGAGGAGCCGCTGTACGCCTATGACTGCAAGCACCGCCGCCCGCCAGCGCGCAGATGGCTTCATCGCTGTCACCGAAGGTGCTTGTGACGGGTAGAGGGACGTCCGCCGATTAGCGTCTAAACCTTCCTTGATCCATGGGTGCTTGAGAGCATCTTTGGCGCTCATTCGACGGTGTGGGTCGTACAGGAGAAGTTGACTGATAAAGTCTTGTAGCAGCGATGGACATGGCAGCCCACCACCACCCTCCTCCCGCGGAAGATACCCGCGGCAGATGTCCTTCGTCAGCGCCGCCTCTGTACGGGCCTGAAATGGGTAACGACCGAAAAACATCACGTGTGCCATGACGCCCATGGCCCACATGTCCACCGGCTTACCGTAGTTCTTCTCTAGCAGAATCTCGGGTGCCATGAAGTGCAGCGTGCCACAGCACGTCGTCAAGCATTGCTTATTGCCGGCAAACACGGATAGCCCGAAGTCTGATATCTTTACGACGAGGTCATTTTGAGATAGTAGGCAGTTGCTCGGCTTCAAATCGCGGTGGACGATACCCTTTTCATGAATGTACTCGACAGCCATCAGCAGCTGCGTGATGAAGCGCCGCGTCTCCAGTTCAGACACGTTTTGCCGGTCTATGCGGTGCTGAAGGGAACCGCCAGGGAGGTACTCCATCACAATTGATAGGCAAGCTTCGTCTTGATACGTCTCCTCGAGCTTGACGATATTGGGATGAGAAAGAAGGCTCATCGTCTCCACTTCGCCCATGACGCTCCGCAGTCCCTTGATGCCCGCGTGACGCTTGTCGATGCGCTTCACTGCGTACACGTCCTTCGCCCCTGTGCGCCGAGTCGCGCTCCAGACATCGCCATAAGAGCCAGAGCCGATTTTCTCTATCAAGACGTACCTAGACTCGACGTCGACGGTGTCAGAGCTGCCTCCGCTCTTGGAATTGCGCAAGAGACTGTCTTGCAAAGCGTAGAAGTCCATACTTTCCCGGGCATGAAGCTGTCACTGAAACTATTTCTGGCTTTCAGCGCATTGTTTGAATGTTGGAGTGGGGTGCAGACGTGAGAGCGAGTGGGAGGAACACAGAGTGCAGAGAGAAAAAGAAGACCACCGCGAAACAGGGCGCGTGAAGAGAGTAAGGGAAATGATTCGAGGAGCGGAGGACTGTCAAGAGCACCAGTGCGCATGCTCGCAGCAGCTGAGAATGGCTGTGTGCTTTCTGAAAAGCAGTACCCGGTAGTGGTGTTGACGCATTGTACAGGGCAAGGGGTAAAACAAAGAGCGACTAGATGGACTGCGCCTCGCTGTGCTAGAAGTCAGTGTACCGTCGCATGCCCGGGCGCCTCGCCGGATGTACATGTGCACTGGCGGCATCACAGGTTAAGGTGGCTGACGAGGTAGGCAACTAGGAACTGCGTTTCAGCGGCCTTGATGGACACTAAGAGAGCGGAGTGCATTCCGCTGCCTAACTCGTCGTTGGCACATCTGTCGTGCCTATAGCTGTCTCCATTCAATGTGCTCGGTAGGACTGGAGGGAAACGTGGGCGTCCCGAGAAACATCGC
>NC_018321.1:38593-52485 GCF_000234665.1 Leishmania mexicana MHOM/GT/2001/U1103
GACAGAGGCCCACGTACAGGACCGGTGGAGCACAATAGACCTATGGGCACAAAGGATCAGCTCACACACACACACACACACATCGTCGACATCGCCACCTACAGTCTGTCCACCCTCTATCTGCTACGGTCGGCAACGGTTACTTTGGCCCTTTTCCCTTGCGTGTATGAGGCCGTGGGCGCGGCACACTGGCAGAATACCCTGGCGAAGAGGTACCGTACCTTGATGAGGATGGTTGTATTGCAGCACACACCGAGAGTCCGTGCCCAGATGTTGGCGTCCCTCCGTGTCTACCAGGGTGGGGTGTAAGCGTTTTGAATTCGGTGTGTGTGGGGGGAGGTTATTGCGGCTGTAACTTGTTCGTTCCTGGCACGCATTCCCAAATGACGGAAAGGACATTAAGCAGACCGCCCACACCCACACACACACCCACACACCACAGAGAGGGGAGGGGAGGAAGCACGTGCCCATTACAAAGCAAAACGATGACACCCACAACTTGATCCAATAAAAACAAGAAAAGAAAATAGACAAGAGCGACCACACATTATTTCAACAGTTGTTTTCATGGCAACGTGCCCAGCACACGCGGGGGGAGAAGGGGGAGAACCAGCAAAGGCGGAGGGCAGGAGAAGCACCCACACACGCGCTGACGGCTTCGAAACGGAGTCAGGGGTAGAAGAAGGGAAGGAGAGGACAGGGAGAGGGAAAGAGAACAGAGGAGAAGATGTGGCGGTTTACATTGCCGAAGGGAAAAGAACGAAAAACGAAGACGGTGAAGGCGAGGGAGGGGGAGGGAGGTGAGCAACACACGCACAATCCCGCAGAGGGACATCGTCGCCCTGCCTCGATGGCTAAAACGGGGGAGGAGGCTAGTCGCAAAGAAATACAGGACTGGCGGGGTATCGGCGGTCAGTAACAAAAACGAGTGCCCATACCCAGATGCGCAACTATATGCATACATGTACACACAACTGCGCCTGTTCCATGGCGGGTGTGGGTATGGATGTTCCAGCAAAACACAAGAAACGAAAACTTGAGGTTACGTGCAGCACGGAGGAGACCAGAGGAGACACGCACAATCACACAAGCAGCCGGAAGCACTGGGGTCACATCTGTCGATGAGTCCGGAGTGCAAGGAGGGAGGGAAGGGGAGGAGAGCTTAGCGAACGGGGAGGCCCCTAGCGTACACCAACGGAGCTCAACACTCTAGAAAAAAAAGAAGCCATCGCCCTCCACAGTCTGCACTTGTGCACTCTCTTCAACTACTTGCCACCTTCGGGTGGGGGGGGGGGGGGGGGGTAGAGAGGTGTGGAGGCAGGACCTATGCTAGAAGGGACACAACGCAGGCAAGGCGCTTCTTCTTCACACGTAGCGTGAAGATAGCCCCAGCACTCAGGCGCACACGCCGGCGTTGATGCCGGGGCCGCTCCAGTGCACACAAAAATATATAGAGAGAGAGACGAAACGAAAACTATTAAAGTGTTACAAGCCGAAAGCGTGCAGGCCGAGGACGGTAGCATGACACGGGACGAATGCCGGAGTTGAGCGCCACAGGGCTGCCCTCACCCTCTCTCCAGAGACAGCAACATGAAAGGCGACAGGACAAGCCCAGCGACCGTGAGCCTGGCAAAGCTACAATCATCACAGGCGTACCGTCTCCGTTCATTCACCCTTGCACACCAACATACATACTTGCTTTCCTCGCCTCGACGGGGGATTCACAGCCCGTGTCAACCCGCGGCATGAAAGAATAGCGCAGAGAGCGCACAAGAAACAGGTAGCATGAGCGCCATCGAATGGCCGCCCGTGCCCACTCGGCCGGGCCTCTATCATATACACGAGCGCCACACATTTACGAGCTCTACGGAGCATGGGAGGGCGCGTGGCAATATCAACGACGGCGCAACGCGCACGATGAGACCGCAAGGGCGCGAGAGACGCGCCGACACTATAATATAGAACTTCCGGACGCCTATGCCTCCTCGACTGTCATCTTGGAGAAAATCACTCGAAGGCACGCCTTGCATTATTCGGGTTTCGGGAAATACGGACGATAACAATCTCCTCGTCATCGGTCCCACTGTTTTCCACCGTACTATCAGGTATGCTATGTGCGTTCAACGGGACGGCAGCGCTCTCTGCTTCGGTAAAGCTCGGCAGACTGTTAGCTCTCTGCTGGAAAACAGGAGTCACCGACGGGCGCCGAGTGTCATTCATCAAACGGGTGAGCACACGCCAATCACACATCGACGAGCCGCCACCCGGCGAGCCTGGTACGCGCGGCCGCAATACGTCAGCAGTCCCGTCCCCCTCACGCGCTAAAGGATTTTCCGCTTCGCTGGGAGACACTTTCAAGCTTCCATCACCTGCGTCCTCACGGACCAACCGCAACCGTGTCTGCGACACCGTCGTAATGCGAACCGCAAGACGGTTCACCAGCCCCTGGCAGTAGTCCTCTTCGCTCACAGCACGACTCCGCGGCGGCGCGCCAACGCCCCACTTGCTCAGCAGCGGCTGCAGCTCCCGCACGCGCTGCGCAACGGGGTACGGCGCAAAGCAGCTCGCCAGCACGAAGGCAACGCCAGCAGCAGGGTCATTCATCGTCCCCACAGACGACAGCAGCGCGCCTGCAGCGCTCGAGGCCGTCTCCGTCGCTGTCTCATCCGGCACGATCGCCTCGATCTCAGTGCGCAGCGCAGCGTGACGGCGGCCAGACACAGCGTTCAGCTGGAACATCTCCACCGCGAACGGCACGCCGCGCAGCCCTTGCGGCCCCATCGCCGTGTGCGCAATGCCCGCGCGCTCGTCGTTCGACAGCGCCCACCACGCCGCCTCCGTCACGATAACCTGCCCGCCATTCGCAACAGCCTCCGTGCGCGCAGCCATGTTCGGCGTGTCACCGTAGTAGTCGTACCCCTTCGTCACCTCGTCGTACCGGATGTCGGCCAGCCCCGTGTGGATCCCCACGCGCACGCGCAGCCCGCACCACAGCGCAGCGTACTCCTCCTCGCTCAGCCGCGCAGTCGGTGGCACGTAGTCGTCCAGAGTGTCCACGCGCGCAAGCTCGAACTTGCGGTACGCGCTGTCCAGCGCCGCAGTACCCCAGCCGTGCCTCAGCAGCTTCGTCTGGATCTCGCACGCAAGGCTCACAGCGCTGTGCGCGCTCTTGCACGCGATCATGAACGAGTCGCCGATCGTCTTCACCTCGTAGCACCCGTACTTCTTCACCAGCTGCCGGATCACACGGTGGTGCGCAGCAATCGCCTCAGTCATCAGCTGCGGCAGCGCCGCCCACAGTGCAGTGCTGCTCTCGATGTCCGTGAAGACCAGCGTCACCGGCTCGTCACCGTCCTTCGGCGCGGCGTCGTTGTCGCGGCTGTCGATGCAGCAGTACAGAATCAGCGTGCAAGTTGTGATCAGCACCACACCACCCACGACGCAGCCAGCAATAACGCCGGCGCGTTGCGCAGGTGTCAGCGCATGCGACCTCTGGCGTGGCCGATACTCCATCGTCGGTGTGCTGGGAGAAGAAACCTGCGGCACCGTCGGGTCCAGCATCCGCTGCATCGACAATATCTCAATGTTCGACGCGCCGTAGTTCTTGTACACGCACGATTCACCGTTAGTCGTCGCCGTGCAGCCCCATTCGAAATTGCCGAGCGTAAAGCCGTCCGTCGTGACCCCACCGTTGACGTACACCGCATCCGTTAGCAGCTTCGTCTCCGCCACAGTCGTCGTGAAAACCAGCTCCCGAATGAAGCCGGCTATGATCACGTCACGCAGCAGAGACGGCGTGTGGTCAGCGGGGTCGGGGAAGATTTTGTGGAAGCGCCAAAGAATCGGCCAGCGAGCCTCTGCGTCGGCCGACGTGTCGGTCCACAGTGGCAGGCTGTTGAGCGACATCAGTCGCGCCTGCACAGACGTTGGCTGCACGGAAAACACTGACCGAAGCTCCTCGTAGTACATCGTCAGTTCATCAAAGCACACCAAAATCCTGGCATCGGTGTGCTTGGCAAGGAATTTCGAAAAGTGAACGCTGTCGCCATCCTTCATGCCAAGGACGAGATTAAGGGCCCGTGTTGACAGTACGCCGCTCAAGCTGTCCGTGAAGGAAATGGTGGTGATGGACGGGTCCGGCAAGTTGAAGGTGCCCGCCGTCTTGTACAGAATCTCTGAAATGCCATCTACCTCCTCTGCGGAGTACCCGCGTAACACCACGGCCGTGTCCTCACCCACATTCGTATTGGTGCGGAGAGCGTCGATCCTCGAGTACAGGACGTAAATCTCCTGCTCCAACGTTGGCATCAGGTACACGTAGTTGCGCCTCTGCGTCCGCAGTTGTGGAAGGTTGTACAGCGGGCTTAACACGAAGACTTCGCCAACGTTGAGTGCCTCCAAGATGGGCCCGGCAACGATGTCGACAGAATAGTTCGACACCTCCGCGTCAAACAGCGGCTGCGCTTCCGCCGTCTCTACGTTCAGAAATATCGATCTCACCGCGTACTCTTTGCAGGAGTTTTCGTTGGACACAATGGGCAGTACCTCGTTGAGCTGCATACCCGCATCGACCAGCTTCGGATAGCCCTGGTGTAGAAGCGCCAACACACTCACCGCCTTCACGATATCACTTCTCGATGAGCTGCACTCCGATTGCGGGTACCTAAAGCTCGAGCTCGGCACGCTATCCCACGATGTGTTCTTCAAGACCGTCATGATCGCCGAGTGACCGCCTTGGTTGCAGTAGCAGCTCGCACCCAGGAACTGCGCGATCAGTTCGCACGGGCCACCGTAGTCGCCTAGCACGTAGTCGCCACCGATGACGAACCGGTTCTGGTTGAACAGTCCGGCCTTGTACGTCGACCGGTTCACAATCCAGTCCGTCTTCTCGAGCGTCTGCTGCACAAGCGACCCCGATAGCCACCCCAGCACCATCAGTTTCGAAATACTCGGATGCGCCTGAAAGAACTCCTCCACCGTGTAATTCCGAGAAGGCGGCGCCTCAGACCGCGCTCTCTGCCCCGGCGTCTCCGTACTGTCGTCGTCGGGATAGTAGTCAAAGCTGCCAGAGTTTTCGATGTAGTGGCGCATCTGCACCTTGAACACCTCCATGTACTTCAGCCCCTCCTCACTGACTGGGGCCGTCGTGGCACTCGCGAGCACCCGACCGTCCTCCGGCTCAATGCTGCCCGCTCTCAGCAGGCGCCTGTACACATCAAGCACAACCCGCTGTATCATTGAGCAGGAGATGATGTACGCCGACGACGTACGCGGGTCCGTCAGCACCTTTTCGAGGAAATGGATCACCTGCTGCACGGGTGCAGCCCACAAGATGACCACCTGCGGGTGCGTGTCCGCCATCGCGTCAAAGGCTTCCTCATCCACCTCCACATTGATGTCGGAGTACGGCACGGTATACAAGGCGGCCGGTTCGCGCAACAAGGACGCGAGCGTGTCCTGCACGTACGTCATCTCCTCCCTGCCGAAATGCATACCGGTCAAGCGCATGAAGGCAACATGGCGAGCACGGAGTCTGTTGACAACGTATTGAAGGACAGCCTTGAGCTCCACCATCGGCTCAGCGCGGGTGAAGTACACAGAGTCGCTCCAGGTGCGCACGCGGGAGGAGCCGGTGAAGGGAGCGAGCATCATCAGCCCAGATTGGACCACATCAGCATTACTTAGGGCTGCCGTAAGGCGTCCATCCAAGTACGGCCCAAGCACGGTGAGCAGCTTCTCTTGACGGGCGAGGGAGTGAAGTATCACCTCCGCTACGTCATCCAGGTTGTCCTGGTCAGGGTCGGGATGAAGGATCTTGATGGGCCGCCCACCGGCGGCCGTGTACTGGGAGTTGTAGAAAGCCATGTCCATGCCTTTCCACAGGGCCTTGGCGTCATCATCGGTGTTAGTCTCGGTCGAATACATAGCGTTCAGAAGGTATACCGGCTCCCGTTCGGCGTCCTTGGTGATCTCCGCCAGCGCCCACGGTGCGCAGCACAGCACCACACACGCAACAGCAGTCGACACGAGGAGCTGTGCGGCGCGCAGCCGTGACATCGGACGGGCAGCATGGTCACCGGCACCGCCGTGGCGGAGGCACCCGCCGAGGGATGGTCGGATCTGCATCGGAATAGCGAAATGGGCAGCACAGCAACGGGGGGGAGACAGAGGGCCCAAGAGAATACACGGGCGCTGCCGTCCACACACGCGATGTCGCCAACCTGACAGAAGAATGAGCGTCGCGTCTGAGGAGAGAGTGGAGGAGGAGGTACGAGGGCGTAGGAGGGCAGCGGGGAGCTCCACGGTCCAGCGCGCAGGCGCGAGGGGCACAGATCGCAGACAGCGGAGTGGCGGCGCTAGCAAACAAAAACGGAAAAGAATATAGAAAAGTGTACGAAGAAACACAGCACTGCAAAACGCAAACGCGTGTTTGGCGAAGGACGTGTCGGCACAGAGGGAGGGGATCGATGAGGGGAGGGGGAGAGGGTGGGGAGCCCACTCGCACCAAGAAGCAGGAGGCAGAGAGCTGGGTGCGGAGGCCACCGCGGACCGGCACAGCGCCGGAGAACGTGCTCGCGACGGGAGGGCAAAGCACGAGCAGCTCCAGCTATGGCTACCTCTACTCGAGCACCTCTCTTGCCCTCGTGGACACGCGGGCAGTGCTGCTTCACCGGGGAGTTACGGGGTGCGGGTGGGAAAAAAGCCCCAGACTCTGGCTCGAGTGCGCCCTCAGTATCGTGATGAGCTGGTGGGTCGGAGAACTGAGACGGAGCGCAAGGGAGGCACAGTATAGGGTGACGGACGGTGGGAGTCAGGAAGAGCCGGAAGGTGCTGAGAAGATCTGTGCATCGGTGTGTGCGTGTGTGCGCGCGCGCAGATGCGTGGGAGGGGTAAGAGGCGGAGGGACGTCGAGTGGGCAGGGAGAGACACGGAAGAAACGGTGGAGCATGAAGGGCAGCGGCAGGCAGCACAGGTGGTGCCCAGATGCCCAAATACGTGCAACTCTGGTGCTTGCGTGTGCACGAGTTGCGTTCATCGCGCCTGCCCGCCGCATGGGCGCGCACACGTACACAGAAGTCCCCCGTCGGAGCCCTCCAGCGGCTGCCGGTGCCGCTCTTCGGTGGTCGCGTATGGAAGGTTTTCGTTCGCTGTCCTCAGGGTTACCTCCACGGGCAGTCCGCCAAATTTTCGGTACTTCGCTGTTGCCTCATGAGCGTCACACGCATACTCATTAGGTGGCACTACTGCTGTAGAAAAGGGGACATACAAGGAGACACGCCCCGCGCGCAGGAGGAAGGGGGAGGACATCGACGCCGTGGGCATGGCACCCTCTCCCAGCTCCGGGACAGCGAGGTGCCGGCATACACGAAGCAAAGAGAAACGCGAGGAGAAGCGACGAGGGAAGAAAAAGGCGGTGTCGCCGTGCCACGTCGCCGCCCACCCACCCCACCACGGCACCGGCGGAGCGCACACACACACAAACACGCAGGGCGATGCAAAGAGATTGGGAGAGCCGGCGTGTGAGCGTGTCCACGAAGTGGCCGCCGTTGAGGTGGAGAAGGAAATACACAGCCGCAGCCGCCGTCTACCAGCACCACCATATGCCTCGGCACGGCCCCAGCCTGCGGACAGTGGACGGAGGGACGGACGGAGGAAGGGGAGGCAGCCCCAATGTCACACAGCAAGAGAAGCATAGGAGTAAGGAGAGAACAAGGGCTGCGCTGTGCGCAGCGCCTTGAGACGAAGACCGAGCAGCGATTCGCGCGTGAAGCGAGGGTGGGGAGTGGGAAGAACGCGGTGCAGGGACAGCTCCGCAGGGGAGGGCAGGTGGGGTAGGAGACTTCCGGAGAGGACGTGAAGAAGGACGCCACACGCGGCACAGCACACCGAGCTCGCTCTCCAGCCTGTCACCATCTATCATGAGCAAGTCCGCAAGCATATGCATGCACACCGCCACAGCGCCTCTGCCGCTGTTGCACCACGGCTACATCCTGGTCGTCTAGGGTGAGCCGTCCGGCCGTCGAATTGGGGCATGCGCCTTACAGGTCCTCCCGCTCCTTCCTCGCGCCCTCTTCGCATACGTGCGGCGCGGTCGGCGCCAGACGGCCACGGATGGGCTACATGCCTTCAGCTGAGAGTAAGCCGCGGCCAGGGTCCTGCTCGAGGGCAGAAGCCGTGGCGTCTGTCGTGCGGGTAATAAGGGGGTGATGGCCTAGGTGCATATCGGATGGCTCGAGGAAGTCGGCCAGCAGCAGGCGAGGGCCTTCTGAGACCCTGCACACCCTGCCGCCTGCGTGCCATGCCTCCTCCTCCATCGCTTCAGACGGCGGCTTTCCATAGCAAGGTGTGGGGGCTCCTCACATGGGAGCCTGGAGGACTCAGTGGTGCCGTTCGGGGGTGCTCTCACCACGCTTCTGAGGCCTGCACCACATCAGCCCAGCTGGTCGGATGTAGAACGTGCCGCATCCTTCGCCCACGCACCGTGGGACTGACAGGTATGGTCCTCCCCGTGCCTTTCTCGTCCACCACTCTTGCTCCTCTCGCCTCCGCATGTCTTTCTTGCCTGCTATACAACATGGCGTCTGTGACTGACAGCGCATGCACACAGTGCTCGCATTTTCGGACCATGGGGCCTGTTTCAGAGCGCCGATGTTGCCTGGGGAGAGGGGGCGTGCTGGCTTGCCCGCGTGCGCCGCGACAAGCGGGACGCTGCAACGAGCCTGTGGTGGCAGGGGAATTCAACACTCTCCTCAATTTGCACGCCGTTGATACAAGCCAGGTGTGCGTCCCCCGCTGCTGAGCCCTCGGCCCGATGCGTAATGGCCCGGTGCCAGCGCCATCATGACTGCATGTCGCGTTTGGCACCGCACCAGCCCAGCCCGCCGACGCCAACCGTCCACAGCTGCACCCAAGGCCAGGCTGCAGGCTCCTGGCATCCCCACACAAAGCGGGCACTGGGCCCTGAGATGCCACGGTGAGGTGACCGGCATCTTCCGGAAGTCGAACAAAAGAAAAATACCGCCCTAGCCATCCGTTTGCGCGCGCTGCCCCTCTGGGCTTCCGCCCACTCGCACAGAGGTGAAGGGGAGGAGTGGGGAGGGGTTGGCATCGCATCCCCTACCGCTGCCCACACATCAGCACGAACCGCCGCGCGCTCGCAGGGTGTGGAGGGACGGAGCCAGGCTGGGCCACGCCGTGGGAAGGGGGCATCCACTTCGTGAGGCAGCAGGGGCATAAAAGCGCGGCAGGCGAACGTTGCGCGTTTCCGCCGCCAAAGACAGCTTCGCTATCGTCTTGATGGCGTTGGACACCAAGCGCTGCGCCCCGCGCCGCCAGCAGCGCTTGCCAAGGAATGTCTGCCCCACCCCCCAGGCCAATGCGAAGGAGCTCGTCGCCCGTTTTCATCAGCCGTGCCTCCTTGCCTGGTGACGCCGAAAGATCGGCAACCCTGATGCGTTGCAGGATGACGCGCGCCGTCGACACCAATATCAGCACCCACCTCTTCTTCCGCTGCGATGAGTGTGCCCACCAACACGTCTGTGGGTGAGCCCGCCGGGTGCTCGTCGAGGTTTCCTCCGCCGTGCATCACCTTCGTCAGCGCCGGGGTGGTGGGCATCTTTGCTTTCGGCGTCGCCCCTCTCTTGGCACCAAACCCGCTGGGCTGGGTCAGGCTTTCGCTTCCCTGGGTCAGGTGTCCGCGAGGTCTCTCGTTGGCACTGCTGTGCGTGGTGGCCTTCTGTCGACGTTCAATGCCTGGCTGCGAAGGCGGCAACCATGAATGAGCCAGTGGCGGTCGCTGCCCCTCTCTGTTGCCTGGTGCGCACGCCCATATGTGTTGGATCGTGCTTTTTTTTTGCTCGGGTTCGGCTTCCATGGGGCGACTCTGGCGGCGCCGAGTCTCACACGTGCGGCGGCGCCCTCCCACGGCGAAATCCGTCTCAGATGCCCGAGAGCCGGGGCCCGCGTAGAAACAGTTGGAAGCAAAGCAGGCGTGATGGGCCCGCCCGCTGTTCGACTGCCTCGGCCATCGATACGGTTAGAACGGGGAGAGTGCTTCGTCTCAGCATGGCGGGGGTCGCAAAGTAGGGCTGTGCAACACGGCCCATCCCCAGGTTCGGAGTCTTGCCCGCGGTGGAGCCACCGCCTTCGAGCTCCTTCAATCCCTTTCCCGATTGGGAAACTGGCGTAGGCGTTTGGGGCCTCTTCGTGGCACGGGGTCTCGTCCGGCTTCGTCTCGCGCGGTCATCGTCGGGCTTGCGTCGTCTCCCCGGGCTTCTGGTCCGCATGTTTTCCGCCGCCGCCCATTGACACAATGGGCGGTTTGGTGGGGGCGTGCGTCTGTGCTGGTTCCGTCGAGCGCGGTGGTGTTCTCGCCGCTGGCATCGTGCACTGCCCCAGCGCAACCGCGGCCTTGCAACAGCCCCTTCGCTTTGGCCTGGTGGGCGGAGAAATAAATGCAGCCCCCTGCGGCCCGTATGGCGACCGATCCGACAGTTTCAGCGCACCCAGCCTTCGTCTCTTCAGCGTCACGGGGGCACACCGCGATCAGCGATACGAGAGGAGAGAGCGCCGCGGCTCATCGCCGTTGCCCCAGGCCTCTCCATTCCTTGCGGTTCTGCCGGGCCAAGAGACTTCGGCTTTTGCGTCCATCCGCGAATGCAACGTGAGCTCCGCCCGTTTGACCAGGTAAGATGACGCGTCCGTCTTCGTCGAGGAGGGGAGGGGGGAGGGGGAGAAGGCAGCGGTGCCTCCCCGCGACAAGCCACGGATTGCTCCCTCCGTTTTCTATGGAGCATCACATAGCTGTCGACACGAGGCCGGACCGCCGCCGAGTAGCGCCCCCACTCATCGATGGTAGCGCGTCTCTTCTCTCCTCGCAGCCGACCCCATTTGCGAGATCGTTGGCGAACACTGGCGATGTCTGCCGATGCGGGGCGGAGGTGCTGTGAAAAGCGGAAGACGGGCAGGGCGACGGCTGAGAAAGTGAGCTGCAGGCCGCTTCCTGGACGGATGGCAAAAGGGGGAGAAGGAGGCGCAGGAGAAGGAGAGTGGTGTCGATGGTTCAGGTTACATAGATGTGCACGTGTGTGTGTGTGTGTGTGTGTGTGTGTGTGTGTGTGTGTGTGTATGTAACGTGCACGAAGGGGGGCGGCAAGCACAGCACAGCCGACTGGGTAACTGGCACGGTCTGATGCTGTTGTTTCTGTGGGACCTTGGAGCCCACAGAATCATGGCTCCGCGTATACTTGCTTTTCGGAACGCTGGCACTGTGTTCAGTCACGCTTCGAATTCGCAGAGGAGCACCCTTCCACCACCGCGGCACACGGGTTCATCCGATCTTTGAAGAGCCGCCGGTGCCGGTGAATTTACGCACCCCCTCACATCCGCCCCTCGGCGCCCCCCTCCCCCGTTATAATCGGTTGGCTTGCACGAGCTCAATGCTTTCCGTTACGTTTGGGGCGACTGAGAATGGGTGATGGGCGACGGCAGCCCCCTTCCCTCTCGCCTTTCAAACGGAAAGCATGTCTTCGCCCTCCCTCCTCCCCCCTGTCCCCGACGAAAGGGATAGCTGATAGCAGGGCGGCGGCGGCGGGAAGGGTGGGGCATTCTCAGAAGAAAAAAGCTAAGCCCCCCACCTTGTGTGCATACACAGATGTATATGTGTGCATGTGCCTGCACGCCTTCACCCGTGCTTGGCCACAGCGATGGTGAACATGGTGGGCGCGACGAAATGCCCAGAGATGTGGGCCGCGGCAGAAAGGGAGGGGCGAAAGGAGGGCGGGTAGGGGTCCGTGACGCCAGAGAGGACTAGCAACAACAACGAGAAACAAAGGTCAGGGGGCGGGGGGCGGGGCGGAAGCAAGAAACAACGTGGGCAAAGAAAACGAGCGGAAAATACGAAAAGACGGCACTCGCCTCACGCACTCACGGACCCCCCTCCTCCTCCTCCCCCTCCGCCCCAATATACCACGCACGCACTCGTGCGCAGAGAGAGCTCATGTGAGAGGGAGCGGTGGGAGCACCGGAGAAAGTCGAGGAAGAGAGCAAAGAATTGTGTGTCGACACAGAGGATGCGGGATAAGCAGGAACAGAGAGGGGGTGGGGGTTAGGATGGGGTGGAAGACAACAGCCGAAGAGAGACAAGAATAAATGTCTTCGTGTTTTCTTGCTTGACGTGTATGAGAAGTTGCGGGTTCGCAAAGTCGGATGCGGGCGCAGCGAAATACATGTACAGGCGTATACATGTTCACGTGTGTGCGTGCGCGCGTAGGCGTACCTATGTACAACGGAGAGCACGGGGAGGATGCACACAAAAGGAAAAGAACAAAACCACGGAGAAGACACGCACGCACACACACGCTCACATACAGGTGGCAGGAGAGCGGGCGGGTTCGCACAGAGGGAGGGAGAGAAAGCGAGGGGTGGGGCATGGTGTATGGTTGTGAGAGCCCAAAGCAGAGAGAGAGAAAACACAGAAAGGGCAGACCAGACGCGCGCACACGGTGGTTTTATAGAACGCGAAGAAACATACCAAGAGGGCATTACCTGCACTCGTCAACCGCACACACGCACACACACGTATACGCGTCCAAAGTGTATACTCGAACCAGGAAACATGAACAGCACAGACCAGGAAGCGAGGGAGAGGGAGGAGGGTGTGCGAGTGTAAAGACCGTTCGCTTATACCCGCCACACTCCTCGGCGAAACAAGCAGAAGAGCATGTGGAGAGGAAACCCGGAGAAGCTCTCCGGGCGACATACAAAGCGGCAAGGGCGCAGAACAGCAGGGAGTGGGGGCGTCCAAATATAACTAGATGTGCATACAGCACGTTGCAAGGCCATGCGTGTGCGTGCGTGCGCACAGGTCGCCACGGACACCTCCACACAGAAAAGCCTCTACACCTGTCAAGCAGCATAAGCGGTCCTCGTCACGTCGCCCACGCCCTATCGCATGGACTCCCCCTCCCTCTCGCGCAAGCCCCTTCTTCAGCCCCCACACACACACAACAACGAACACTATCGGGAGCAACACGCACACACACAGCACCGCGCCGATGCTCAGAGGCAATGGCACGCAGGGGTGTGGCACACGGATACAGACACGCACACGCCAACAAAAAGAAAACGTACACCCCTTCGGCCCGCCCTGCCGCGCACGCCCGTGTGCATCGGGCCACGACGGCGGCAGGTGCGCACAACACCGTGAGAGACGCGGAAACACACGAGAGACGCAGCGCCTCACCGGCGCAAGACTGGCCATCAAACCCGCACAGAGAGACAACGCTCGTCGGAGAGCCGCAACACGGCAAGCACGCACACACAGGAGACGCTCCCCCTCCCTACTAAGCCGGAACTGTTAACGACGTCCGTCCGCACGACTACAACGCATGCAACAACCCCCAAACCGCTCCATGAGAGCTGGTCGGACAGAGAAGGGGTGCGGGGTAGGAGTGGCCGTGGTCATGTCTGCCGATACCCCTCACGCACAGAGGGGGAGGCAGTGGCACCATTCTCAGCCGAGGCACAGGTGAACGCGCTGTCGCACACACGCTGCTCCCCTCTCCCGCGTCGCACATCTCAGAAGGCGGTGGGGGGCATCTGTGGAGGGGCGGGGGTGACGGCGGAGTCCGAATCGGCACGCCTTGCACTAAGCGCACACATCATCCCGCTCGCGTCATGCTGTGCGCAGCCATTCACTCAACCCCGCCACGGAGCGCACACAGCACAGAGACGTGATGCGAAGCAAAACAAGCCTGCCACCACCGGCACAGCTGCCGAAGGCGAGCTCCCGGCTCCCCCAGACTACGCCTCATCGGTCACATCCTCCGCCAACGGCTCCAGCAAGCTTGGGCGGCGGCGGCACCCTAGCTTCATCGGCATTCGCACAACGA
>NC_018321.1:52585-72472 GCF_000234665.1 Leishmania mexicana MHOM/GT/2001/U1103
CTGGTGGGTCGGAGAACTGAGACGGAGCGCAAGGGAGGCACAGTATAGGGTGACGGACGGTGGGAGTCAGGAAGAGCCGGAAGGTGCTGAGAAGATCTGTGCATCGGTGTGTGCGTGTGTGCGCGCGCGCAGATGCGTGGGAGGGGTAAGAGGCGGAGGGACGTCGAGTGGGCAGGGAGAGACACGGAAGAAACGGTGGAGCATGAAGGGCAGCGGCAGGCAGCACAGGTGGTGCCCAGATGCCCAAATACGTGCAACTCTGGTGCTTGCGTGTGCACGAGTTGCGTTCATCGCGCCTGCCCGCCGCATGGGCGCGCACACGTACACAGAAGTCCCCCGTCGGAGCCCTCCAGCGGCTGCCGGTGCCGCTCTTCGGTGGTCGCGTATGGAAGGTTTTCGTTCGCTGTCCTCAGGGTTACCTCCACGGGCAGTCCGCCAAATTTTCGGTACTTCGCTGTTGCCTCATGAGCGTCACACGCATACTCATTAGGTGGCACTACTGCTGTAGAAAAGGGGACATACAAGGAGACACGCCCCGCGCGCAGGAGGAAGGGGGAGGACATCGACGCCGTGGGCATGGCACCCTCTCCCGGCTCCGGGACAGCGAGGTGCCGGCATACACGAAGCAAAGAGAAACGCGAGGAGAAGCGACGAGGGAAGAAAAAGGCGGTGTCGCCGTGCCACGTCGCCGCCCACCCACCCCACCACGGCACCGGCGGAGCGCACACACACACAAACACGCAGGGCGATGCAAAGAGATTGGGAGAGCCGGCGTGTGAGCGTGTCCACGAAGTGGCCGCCGTTGAGGTGGAGAAGGAAATACACAGCCGCAGCCGCCGTCTACCAGCACCACCATATGCCTCGGCACGGCCCCAGCCTGCGGACAGTGGACGGAGGGACGGACGGAGGAAGGGGAGGCAGCCCCAATGTCACACAGCAAGAGAAGCATAGGAGTAAGGAGAGAACAAGGGCTGCGCTGTGCGCAGCGCCTTGAGACGAAGACCGAGCAGCGATTCGCGCGTGAAGCGAGGGTGGGGAGTGGGAAGAACGCGGTGCAGGGACAGCTCCGCAGGGGAGGGCAGGTGGGGTAGGAGACTTCCGGAGAGGACGTGAAGAAGGACGCCACACGCGGCACAGCACACCGAGCTCGCTCTCCAGCCTGTCACCATCTATCATGAGCAAGTCCGCAAGCATATGCATGCACACCGCCACAGCGCCTCTGCCGCTGTTGCACCACGGCTACATCCTGGTCGTCTAGGGTGAGCCGTCCGGCCGTCGAATTGGGGCATGCGCCTTACAGGTCCTCCCGCTCCTTCCTCGCGCCCTCTTCGCATACGTGCGGCGCGGTCGGCGCCAGACGGCCACGGATGGGCTACATGCCTTCAGCTGAGAGTAAGCCGCGGCCAGGGTCCTGCTCGAGGGCAGAAGCCGTGGCGTCTGTCGTGCGGGTAATAAGGGGGTGATGGCCTAGGTGCATATCGGATGGCTCGAGGAAGTCGGCCAGCAGCAGGCGAGGGCCTTCTGAGACCCTGCACACCCTGCCGCCTGCGTGCCATGCCTCCTCCTCCATCGCTTCAGACGGCGGCTTTCCATAGCAAGGTGTGGGGGCTCCTCACATGGGAGCCTGGAGGACTCAGTGGTGCCGTTCGGGGGTGCTCTCACCACGCTTCTGAGGCCTGCACCACATCAGCCCAGCTGGTCGGATGTAGAACGTGCCGCATCCTTCGCCCACGCACCGTGGGACTGACAGGTATGGTCCTCCCCGTGCCTTTCTCGTCCACCACTCTTGCTCCTCTCGCCTCCGCATGTCTTTCTTGCCTGCTATACAACATGGCGTCTGTGACTGACAGCGCATGCACACAGTGCTCGCATTTTCGGACCATGGGGCCTGTTTCAGAGCGCCGATGTTGCCTGGGGAGAGGGGGCGTGCTGGCTTGCCCGCGTGCGCCGCGACAAGCGGGACGCTGCAACGAGCCTGTGGTGGCAGGGGAATTCAACACTCTCCTCAATTTGCACGCCGTTGATACAAGCCAGGTGTGCGTCCCCCGCTGCTGAGCCCTCGGCCCGATGCGTAATGGCCCGGTGCCAGCGCCATCATGACTGCATGTCGCGTTTGGCACCGCACCAGCCCAGCCCGCCGACGCCAACCGTCCACAGCTGCACCCAAGGCCAGGCTGCAGGCTCCTGGCATCCCCACACAAAGCGGGCACTGGGCCCTGAGATGCCACGGTGAGGTGACCGGCATCTTCCGGAAGTCGAACAAAAGAAAAATACCGCCCTAGCCATCCGTTTGCGCGCGCTGCCCCTCTGGGCTTCCGCCCACTCGCACAGAGGTGAAGGGGAGGAGTGGGGAGGGGTTGGCATCGCATCCCCTACCGCTGCCCACACATCAGCACGAACCGCCGCGCGCTCGCAGGGTGTGGAGGGACGGAGCCAGGCTGGGCCACGCCGTGGGAAGGGGGCATCCACTTCGTGAGGCAGCAGGGGCATAAAAGCGCGGCAGGCGAACGTTGCGCGTTTCCGCCGCCAAAGACAGCTTCGCTATCGTCTTGATGGCGTTGGACACCAAGCGCTGCGCCCCGCGCCGCCAGCAGCGCTTGCCAAGGAATGTCTGCCCCACCCCCCAGGCCAATGCGAAGGAGCTCGTCGCCCGTTTTCATCAGCCGTGCCTCCTTGCCTGGTGACGCCGAAAGATCGGCAACCCTGATGCGTTGCAGGATGACGCGCGCCGTCGACACCAATATCAGCACCCACCTCTTCTTCCGCTGCGATGAGTGTGCCCACCAACACGTCTGTGGGTGAGCCCGCCGGGTGCTCGTCGAGGTTTCCTCCGCCGTGCATCACCTTCGTCAGCGCCGGGGTGGTGGGCATCTTTGCTTTCGGCGTCGCCCCTCTCTTGGCACCAAACCCGCTGGGCTGGGTCAGGTGTCCGCGAGGTCTCTCGTTGGCACTGCTGTGCGTGGTGGCCTTCTGTCGACGTTCAATGCCTGGCTGCGAAGGCGGCAACCATGAATGAGCCAGTGGCGGTCGCTGCCCCTCTCTGTTGCCTGGTGCGCACGCCCATATGTGTTGGATCGTGCTTTTTTTTCGCTCGGGTTCGGCTTCCATGGGGCGACTCTGGCGGCGCCGAGTCTCACACGTGCGGCGGCGCCCTCCCACGGCGAAATCCGTCTCAGATGCCCGAGAGCCGGGGCCCGCGTAGAAACAGTTGGAAGCAAAGCAGGCGTGATGGGCCCGCCCGCTGTTCGACTGCTTCGGCCATCGATACGGTTAGAACGGGGAGAGTGCTTCGTCTCAGCATGGCGGGGGTCGCAAAGTAGGGCTGTGCAACACGGCCCATCCCCAGGTTCGGAGTCTTGCCCGCGGTGGAGCCACCGCCTTCGAGCTCCTTCAATCCCTTTCCCGATTGGGAAACTGGCGTAGGCGTTTGGGGCCTCTTCGTGGCACGGGGTCTCGTCCGGCTTCGTCTCGCGCGGTCATTGTCGGGCTTGCGTCGTCTCCCCGGGCTTCTGGTCCGCATGTTTTCCGCCGCCGCCCATTGACACAATGGGCGGTTTGGTGGGGGCGTGCGTCTGTGCTGGTCCCGTCGAGCGCGGTGGTGTTCTCGCCGCTGGCATCGTGCACTGCCCCAGCGCAACCGCGGCCTTGCAACAGCCCCTTCGCTTTGGCCTGGTGGGCGGAGAAATAAATGCAGCCCCCTGCGGCCCGTATGGCGACCGATCCGACAGTTTCAGCGCACCCAGCCTTCGTCTCTTCAGCGTCACGGGGGCACACCGCGATCAGCGATACGAGAGGAGAGAGCGCCGCGGCTCATCGCCGTTGCCCCAGGCCTCTCCATTCCTTGCGGTTCTGCCGGGCCAAGAGACTTCGGTTTTTGCGTCCATCCGCGAATGTAACGTGAGCTCCGCCCGTTTGACCAGGTAAGATGACGCGTCCGTCTTCGTCGAGGAGGGGGAGGGGGGAGGGGGAGAAGGCAGCGGTGCCTCCCCGCGACAAGCCACGGATTACTCCCTCCGTTTTCTATGGAGCATCACATAGCTGTCGACACGAGGCCGGACCGCCGCCGAGTAGCGCCCCCACTCATCGATGGTAGCGCGTCTCTTCTCTCTTCGCAGCCGACCCCATTTGCGAGATCGTTGGCGAACACTGGCGATGTCTGCCGATGCGGGGCGGAGGTGCTGTGAAAAACGGAAGACGGGCAGGGCGACGGCTGAGAAAGTGAGCTGCAGGCCGCTTCCTGGACGGATGGCAAAAGGGGGAGAAGGAGGCGCAGGAGAAGGAGAGTGGTGTCGATGGTTCAGGTTACATAGATGTGCACGTGTGTGTGTGTGTGTGTGTGTGTGTGTGTGTGTGTATGTAACGTGCACGAAGGGGGGCGGCAAGCACAGCACAGCCGACTGGGTAACTGGCACGGTCTGATGCTGTTGTTTCTGTGGGACCTTGGAGCCCACAGAATCATGGCTCCGCGTATACTTGCTTTTCGGAACGCTGGCACTGTGTTCAGTCACGCTTCGAATTCGCAGAGGAGCACCCTTCCACCACCGCGGCACACGGGTTCATCCGATCTTTGAAGAGCCGCCGGTGCCGGTGAATTTACGCACCCCCTCACATCCGCCCCTCGGTGCCCCCCTCCCCCGTTATAATCGGTTGGCTTGCACGAGCTCAATGCTTTCCGTTACGTTTGGAGCGACTGAGAATGGGTGATGGGCGACGGCAGCCCCCTTCCCTCTCGCCTTTCAAACGGAAAGCATGTCTTCGCCCTCCCTCCTCCCCCCTGTCCCCGACGAAAGGGATAGCTGATACCAGGGCGGCGGCGGCGGCGGGAAGGGTGGGGCACTCTCAGAAGAAAAAAGGTAAGCCCCCCACCTTGTGTGCATACACAGATGTATATGTGTGCATGTGCCTGCACGCCTTCACCCGTGCTTGGCCACAGCGATGGTGAACATGGTGGGCGCGACGGAATGCCCAGAGATGTGGGCCGCGGCAGAAAGGGAGGGGCGAAAGGAGGGCGGGTAGGGGTCCGTGACGCCAGAGAGGACTAGCAACAACAACGAGAAACAAAGGCCAGGGGGCGGGGGGCGGGGCGGAAGCAAGAAACAACGTGGGCAAAGAAAACGAGCGGAAAATACGAAAAGACGGCACTCGCCTCACGCACTCACGGACCCCCCTCCTCCTCCCCCTCCGCCCCAATATACCACGCACGCACTCGTGCGCAGAGAGAGCTCATGTGAGAGGGAGCGGTGGGAGCACCGGAGAAAGTCGAGGAAGAGAGCAAAGAATTGTGTGTCGACACAGAGGATGCGGGATAAGCAGGAACAGAGAGGGGGTGGGGGTTAGGATGGGGTGGAAGACAACAGCCGAAGAGAGACAAGAATAAATGTCTTCGTGTTTTCTTGCTTGACGTGTATGAGAAGTTGCGGGTTCGCAAAGTCGGATGCGGGCGCAGCGAAATACATGTACAGGCGTATACATGTTCACGTGTGTGCGTGCGCGCGTAGGCGTACCTATGTACAACGGAGAGCACGGGGAGGATGCACACAAAAGGAAAAGAACAAAACCACGGAGAAGACACGCACGCACACACACGCTCACATACAGGTGGCAGGAGAGCGGGCGGGTTCGCACAGAGGGAGGGAGAGAAAGCGAGGGGTGGGGCATGGTGTATGGTTGTGAGAGCCCAAAGCAGAGAGAGAGAAAACACAGAAAGGGCAGACCAGACGCGCGCACACGGTGGTTTTATAGAACGCGAAGAAACATACCAAGAGGGCATTACCTGCACTCGTCAACCGCACACACGCACACACACGTATACGCGTCCAAAGTGTATACTCGAACCAGGAAACATGAACAGCACAGACCAGGAAGCGAGGGAGAGGGAGGAGGGTGTGCGAGTGTAAAGACCGTTCGCTTATACCCGCCACACTCCTCGGCGAAACAAGCAGAAGAGCATGTGGAGAGGAAACCCGGAGAAGCTCTCCGGGCGACATACAAAGCGGCAAGGGCGCAGAACAGCAGGGAGTGGGGGCGTCCAAATATAACTAGATGTGCATACAGCATGTTGCAAGGCCATGCGTGTGCGTGCGCACAGGTCGCCACGGACACCTCCACACAGAAAAGCCTCTACACCTGTCAAGCAGCATAAGCGGTCCTCGTCACGTCGCCCACGCCCTATCGCATGGACTCCCCCTCCCTCTCGCGCAAGCCCCTTCTTCAGCCCCCACACACACACAACAACGAACACTATCGGGAGCAACACGCACACACACAGCACCGCGCCGATGCTCAGAGGCAATGGCACGCAGGGGTGTGGCACACGGATACAGACACGCACACGCCAACAAAAAGAAAACGTACACCCCTTCGGCCCGCCCTGCCGCGCACGCCCGTGTGCATCGGGCCACGACGGCGGCAGGTGCGCACAACACCGTGAGAGACGCGGAAACACACGAGAGACGCAGCGCCTCACCGGCGCAAGACTGGCCATCAAACCCGCACAGAGAGACAACGCTCGTCGGAGAGCCGCAACACGGCAAGCACGCACACACAGGAGACGCTCCCCCTCCCTACTAAGCCGGAACTGTTAACGACGTCCGTCCGCACGACTACAACGCATGCAACAACCCCCAAACCGCTCCATGAGAGCTGGTCGGACAGAGAAGGGGTGCGGGGTAGGAGTGGCCGTGGTCATGTCTGCCGATACCCCTCACGCACAGAGGGGGAGGCAGTGGCACCATTCTCAGCCGAGGCACAGGTGAACGCGCTGTCGCACACACGCTGCTCCCCTCTCCCGCGTCGCACATCTCAGAAGGCGGTGGGGGGCATCTGTGGAGGGGCGGGGGTGACGGCGGAGTCCGAATCGGCACGCCTTGCACTAAGCGCACACATCATCCCGCTCGCGTCATGCTGTGCGCAGCCATTCACTCAACCCCGCCACGGAGCGCACACAGCACAGAGACGTGATGCGAAGCAAAACAAGCCTGCCACCACCGGCACAGCTGCCGAAGGCGAGCTCCCGGCTCCCCCAGACTACGCCTCATCGGTCACATCCTCCGCCAACGGCTCCAGCAAGCTTGGGCGGCGGCGGCACCCTAGCTTCATCGGCATTCGCACAACGACCACCTCGCAAGACACGCTCGCACTCCGCGAATTGTGCTCCTCTGAAGGCCGCCGCGACGCCTGAGCTGTGAAGGGCACCACCTCATCATGGAACCCCGCGGTGTTAACGCTCAAGCTTCCCTTCTTACTCGATGAACCCCTTGAGAGTGTCAGCCCATTCAACGTCGATCTCCTCCAGAGACGCGACTCGCGCATCGCAGACGGTTCCGCAGAGGGCGGCACCGCTGTCAGCCCCGAATGCCGTGCCCTCGCGCCGTCTGCGACAAAGCTGCCCTCACCCAGGAACGGGTTCAGCAATCCACTAGAGATAAAGTTCTGTATATCTCCTGACACCCCAGCCTCGTTGTTGCGCATCTGCTGGCGGGCCTGCGACACCGTCGTAATGCGAACCGCAAGACGGTTCACCAGCCCCTGGCAGTAGTCCTCCTCGCTCACAGCACGACTCCGCGGCGGCGCGCCAACGCCCCACTTGCCCAGCAGCGGCTGCAGCTCCCGCACGCGCTGCGCAACGGGGTACGGCGCAAAGCAGCTCGCCAGCACGAAGGCAACGCCAGCAGCAGGGCCGTTCATCGTCCCCACAGACGACAGCAGCGCGCCTGCAGCGCTCGAGGCCGTCTCCGTCGCTGTCTCATCCGGCACGATCGCCTCGATCTCAGTGCGCAGCGCAGCGTGACGGCGGCCAGGCACAGCGTTCAGCTGGAACATCTCCACCGCGAACGGCACGCCGCGCAGCCCCTGCGGCCCCATCGCCGTGTGCGCAATGCCCGCGCGCTCGTCGTTCGACAGCGCCCACCACGCCGCCTCCGTCGCGATAACCTGCCCGCCATTCGCAACAGCCTCCGTGCGCGCAGCCATGTTCGACGTGTCACCGTAGTAGTCGTACCCCCTCGTCACCTCGTCGTACCGGATGTCGGCCAGCCCCGTGTGGATCCCCACGCGCACGCGCAGCCCGCACCACAGCGCAGCGTACTCCTCCTCGCTCAGCTGCGCAGTCGGTGGCACGTAGTCGTCCAGAGTGTCCACGCGCGCAAGCTCGAGCTCGCGGTACGCGCTGTCCAGCGCCGCAGTACCCCAGCCGTACCTCAGCAGCTTCGTCTGGATCTCGCACGCAAGGCTCACAGCGCTGTGCGCGCTCTTGCACGCGATCATGAACGAGTCGCCGATCGTCTTCACCTCGTAGCACCCGTACTTCTTCACCAGCTGCCGGATCACACGGTGGTGCGCAGCAATCGCCTCAGTCATCAGCTGCGGCAGCGCCGCCCACAGTGCAGTGCTGCTCTCGATGTCCGTGAAGACCAGCGTCACCGGCTCGTCACCGTCCTTCGGCGCGGCGTCGTTGTCGCGGCCTTCCCTGCAGCAGTACAAGCCCAGGGGAATAACCACAAGGAAGACCACAGTGAGCAGAACGAGGCCAACAATGAGGCCGTTGCGTTGCGAGGGCGTCAACTTATCTAATTTTAGGCGTGGCCGATACTCCATCGTCGGTGTGCTGGGAGAAGAAACCTGCGGCACCGTCGGGTCCAGCATCCGCTCCATCGACAATATCACGATGCTCTGAGCGCCGTAGTTCCTGTACAAGCACTCAAGACCGGTAGTGGTGGTTGTGCAGTTCCACGTAAAGCGGCCCAGGGTCACGCTGTACGCGTTGATGACGCCCTTTTTATAGGCGCTCTCGTGGAGTGAGGTCGGTTTAGCAAACCCGCCATCCCCGTAGGCCACAGCCTGGATAAAGACGATGGATAAGAGGTCGCGCAGCAGGCCCGGCGTGTGGTTCTCGGGTTCCGGAAAAATGGCGTTGAACAGCTTCAACAACGGATAAGCCTCGAGAGAGTCCGGCGACGTGTCGCTCCAGAGCGGCAGGTTAGTGAACGACATCAGTCGCGCCTGCACAGCGTTGAAGTGCTTGGAGAAGGCACGGGTGAGTCTCTCGTATTCATGCGACAGGTCCACAAACGAAATAACCACGATTGCCAGCGGGTTCCTTGACAGGAAGCTGGCGATCACGTCCACATCATCGTCCGTGACCCCAAGCACAAAGTTTATCATATCAGGCGCAAGCGAGCTCCGCACAGACGTCCCCGACGAGACGGCCTTGACGATTGGGTTCGGAACGTTGAACGTGGCGGCCGTCTTCCGCGCCACGGCAGTGATGTCCCTCACGTCCGCGCTTGTGTACTCGTGAAGCACAAAGTTCACAGTTTCGCCAATCGACGTCTCGGCCCTCACAGATAACAACTCCAAATACAAAACGTAAATCTCCTGCTCAAGCGTCGGCATCAGGAACAGGTAGTTCTCCTTTTTCACCAATATGTTCGGCCGATTAAAGACAGGAGAAATCACCAGCAGTCCACTCAAGTCAATGCTTCGAAGCAGCGGGCCGGTGACCACATCGACGGAGTAGTTCAGGTACTCCCAATCAAGCACGTCCTGCGCTGTCTCCCGCGTCACATTCAGCATCGCCGGATTGAACGCTGAAAAGTCCAGGCGCTGTTTGCTGACGGCAAGTGGGATCACCTTGACCATATCCACAGCGGCTTTCCTCAGCTTCGGGAGATCGGAGAAGTTCAGCGTCAGAACATTCAGCGGTTTTGACAGCGCAATCTTGTCCAGATAGCAGGCAGACTGCGGGTAGTTGAAGACAGCTTGCGGTATGGTCACCCACGCCGCGTTGAACACACCTTCGAGAACAGAGGCACGTCCACCCTGGTTACAGTAGCACACAGCACCCAGGAACTTGGCGATCGCGGTGCACGGGCCACCGTAGTCGCCGATCACAATATCTCCGCCAATCACGTACCGGCTCTGATCAAAGAGTCCAGCCTTGTACGTCTTTCGATCCACGGTCCACAGCGATGCATGCAACGTCTGCGCGATCAGCGAGCCAGAGAGCCACCCAGCAAGCATCAGCTGCGCAGTGCTTGGGTGCTCTTTGTAGAATTTGTTCACGTATGCATCAGAGTCCGACGGCGGCGCCTCACGCTCCCGGGGACCGTACTTCTGCACCGCCTTCGCCTCGTCGGCCCACAGGCTCGCGTCCACGTAGCCGGCCTTTATGTACTCCCCCATCTGCTCCCGAAACAGAGCAATATGCTCAGTCTCTGTATGAAGGATCGGCATGGACGTGGCGCTCGACATGATCTGCCCGTCTACAGGCGTCAGCTTCCCAGCCATCGCAAGATCGTAGTACACCTGGAATAATATCCGCTGCACCGCGAAGCAGGTCATGATGTACGCCGACGACGTACGCGGGTCCGTCAGCACAGCCTGCAGGAACTTCACAACCTGCTCACCAGGCATTCCCCAGACTATGATCACCTGCGGGTACGTGTCCGCCATCGCGTCGAAGGCGTTCTTGTTCACAGCAGTGTTCTTCGTCGAGTACGGCACCGAGTACACCGCCGGCGGGTCGAGCGAGAAGGAGGACAGAGCCGACTCCACCATCTTTAACTCGGAGTCGCCGAACAGCGCACCCGTCAGATACATGAACGCCGTGCGCCGCGCGCGAATCTTCTTCAGTAGGTGCGTCATTATGATCGTCACCTCTGTCCACGGATCGCCACGCGTGAAGTACACGTTGTTGTTCCACGTGCGCACCGCATTCGACCCGGTGAAAGGAGCCAGGAACATCAAGTCCTTGTCCTTAAACGCGTCACTTTTCATGACAGTCGACAGCAACATGTCAGAAAACGGTCCAATCACGCCAAGAAGCGTCGGGTGGTCTTCGAGCGCCTTCTGCACGACGGCAATGATGTCGGACTTGCTGACAGCTGGGTCAGGGTTCACGATCTTGATCGGCCGCCCGTTACTAGTCGTGTAGTTAGTCACGTACATCGCGGAATCGATGCCTAGCCACACCGCCTTCGCATCTTTCTCAGTGGATGGGTCGAGGGAATACGTAGCGTTCAGTAGGTAGATCGGGTTCGTTGCGGGGTCCTTGTTGTCGGCAGCCAATGCAGGCGGCGCAGCGCAGAGGGCTGCTGCCACCACCGCGAGCACAGCAAGAGCCACCAACCGCAAACCACGCCGCCACGCAGACACCCGCAACGCCTCGAGCGCGCGTTTGTGGCGCCGGCAGCTCACACCGTCACTCACGCCCACGCAACGGGTGACCCGGCAAGTGGTGGCAGCCACTGTCCAGCACGCCATCAGCAGGAAAGAGAGGGAGGAGGGGCGCAGCGGGTCGCTTCGACGCGAGAGGGAGACGTGGCCAACCCTAGGCGAGGCGGGAAGCGGGGCACAGGAAGAGGCGAAGAAGGCCGGCCAAGGGAGGGTGGGTGGCACACGTGCGCGAGACAGAGCACGGGGGGAGGAAGACAGGCCCACCCCGCAGAGAAATCCGGCGTGACGAGGGCGCACGCAGGACGCACAGAAGAGAGGCGAACAGCTCAGGGAGCACGCAGAGAGCGGGGAGGCGCAAGGGGAGCACGGCTCTGCAAACAAATGCGGGAACACGGCGGCAGGTGCGATGCCTACAAAGGGAGGGGAGGGGGGCAGGGGCACAGATGGCCCCACGCACACGCACTGGCACGGATGGCAGAGAGGGTACAGACAAAGGGTATACACAACAACGCAAGTTCAATGTTATACAAATCAAGGAAAATAAAGAGAGAGCTACGTAGACACGCCTGTACGTTTCATAGCCCGGCAAAGGGGGAGGCGGGGATCGGCCTCTGCCGTTGGTGATGCGCGCACGTGCAGAGATGCATACACCAAACAAAATACACAGTTGGCAAAGATACAGATGCACACACAAGGCCAAAAACAGGGGAGGGGAGGGAGGAGGGGAGGGGAGGGGAGGGGCAGACCTGGAGAACAAAAAAAAACTCCAGAGAAGCAGAGAGAAGTCGAAGAGGCCGTAACGTTGTGCAGCACAGCCGTGCACAGTCGGGGGAGGGGGAGTGGTAGCCCTCACAGCAGATGTGCGCTTGGCACGGGCAAGCGAGAGAGAGTCCGTGAGGAGCGGAGAGGTGGGGCGCGAGCCTGAATAACACTTGTGGGACGCAGCCAATACAGCAACAGCCGAGAGCAGCTCGAGAGCGAAAGGGTGAATACAGTGGAAGCAGAAACGGTCTTGTGGGACTCTGTCGCGGTAACGGTGGTGTTCGGTATGTGGCGCCGTGTATGCGCGGGTATACGGGTGTGAGGCAGCAATCTGGCGTATCTGTTTCTTGTGCGCCTGTGACCTCTTCAGTCCACAGGTGCACACAGAAGCACGCGAACACCCAAGCACGCCTGAAGGGGGCGGCAGGATGACCAAGGAAATAGGCAAAACGCGTGTGCGCAATGCGCTGCCGTACAACCTCTTGCGTCCTCGCACACAGGGAAGCAATGTGGAGAACACAGGAAGTGGGCAAGGAGGGCGGAGACCGATCACCGGTGATGCCGCGTGCAAAGCGGGGCTGCTCACCGCCCCTTCCTCGGCCCTATTTCCTTTCGGGGACTTCAGATGACGGAAGATTCTCCCGTCAGCGTCGTTGGTGCTGCCGGCGCTGCTTCTCAGTGTCTGTCTACGCTTCCCGCTGGCAGTCCTCCGCCGCTTCACCGTTTTCTCTGTCGCCCACAAACGAAACAGGCACAATGGTGAGCAGAGGGGGGAGAGCTGCGTTGTGTCTCTGTGTGTGTGTGTGTGTATGTGTGTGTATGTGCGTGTGCGTGTATCGGACAGAGATGGGAAGCGAGAGCGCAGGAACAGTGAGCAGTCACCTGCTCACCGATAGGCGTACGTGCAGCGACAGCAATGCGAGAAAGCGAACTATAGATGAGAACGCGGCGAGAGTGTGGAGACAGACGTCAAACCCCGTAGGCGTGTTTGTGGGTGGGTGTCTTTCAGGCCTTGAGTCGATGTTGTGCAGGGCGGAAGGAGGCGCGTGAGGGGAGCGGGGACGGCGAAGAGACAGACGCCAAACAGAGTGTTCACGCATGGGCGTTCCACGTACGCGCGCACATCAACAAGAAACGTCAGGAGAGGCGGAGGAGAAGCTGGTGAGTGGGGCACGGATGCAGAACCTTGACACAGAGTAGCATATAAGGGGGCACACCACGGCAACAGTGACAAGCTCGTCGAAGTCCCCCTCCCACACACACAGACACGCAAGCGCAAGCACACAGAGAAGAGATGCGTGCCTGAGTGGAGTGATCAAGCTAGGCCGTCCAAGCGGAAGGACATCGCCTGAATCGATGCGCTGCTGCACAGCGCGAGTGAGAGATACGCTGTCGCTGAACAGAGCAGCAGAGGTGAAGTGCGGCCGGGAAGGCAGGGGAAGGGAGGCAGCGAGTCGCCCGTGCATGCTTGCCTGTGCGTGGAGAATGGCCAGAGAGAAGAGCGTCGAGAAAACAGGTCAGACGCACCCACCACGCTGAAGCGTGCGAGATCACATCGGCAGCCCGTCTCCTGCACGCACCTTTTCGCTTTCCCACTTGGCCACGGCCCGTAGTCCCCACCCCCACCCCCGTCGCCGTTGCGCGCGCACAAACGAACCCGAGCAGACATGCATACGCGCATTGTCGTAGGGTGCTGCACGCCCTCCCGCAGGCCCCCTTTGGTGCTCACCTCTACACCAACGTGTCCTGAAGGTGCGACAGCGCCAACTTAGCCTTTGTTTGGGTGCCCGTGCGTTGGCCCCTGCGTAGTCTTTCGTATGCCCACAGCGTTGCCGTGCCTTTCTTCTCCGCCTAGGGAGGCGTGGAGAGAGGGAAGTGTGGTGAGGTGACGGCATACGTGCTTCCACCCGACCACTTCCTCCGGTACAGCATAAAATAAAACAAAGAAAAAAAGGAGACCAGCCCTCGGTCCGAATTCGTCGCCCGGGCCGCAGAGGCCCTCGCGTGTGTGTGCTGACGAGGAGGAGGAGGGAGGGGGTCAGGGGGAAGAGGGTGAGGGGAGGGGAGGGGAGGGGAGGAAGGCGAGGTTCGAATGAAAGCAAACAAGGAAAAGCAAAAACAATCATACGACTGCCACAAGGCACTGAAAATAAATAAGTGAGTGTCACTGGGAGGGGGGTGAGTGGGAAGGGGGGACGTTGGCCAGACACGGCAACATGAAGGCAAACGAACGAGGAGAAAGAAGCGATCGAGGGAGGGGGAGGAAGGGGGGCGGAGCTCCCGCTACGGTACGCACCCTTCCGCCGGTATGCGAGGCCCCTTAGCCCCACAAACGCAGACGCGGAGGCGCGTGCGGACACCTCACGCGTTCACACATGGAGGGACCCCCATGCGCAATGCACAACGCGAGAAACAAGGTACATCGTAACGAAGAAGGAACAAGAAGGCAGCGGCCGCGCAGCAGATAGCGCGGCGAAAACGAAGGTTGTGCGTGAGGAAGACAGCACGCAGCAAGGTCGAGCAGCCCAACGCGGAAAAGTGAGCCCCCCCCTCCCACCCCGGAAAACAAAACAACAGAGGGCCAAAGGGCCACATCGGGGGGAGGGGGCGATATGAGGTGCCGGTTGAGACAGAAATAAAAACGGCGAGATTGCAGCGCTGCGCTCTGATTCGAAGCTATACCAGCGCACACACATACAGTACTGAGCGGATGTCTGTTACCTCCTCGATGGCACCGCTAGGCGCCACACGGACGGGGCAACAGCACATGGAGAAAAGGGAGGAAGAAATAGGCGGAGGAGGGGGGAGAAGGGCATGGGAGAGCAATAAACGAATAGGCACGCAAGGCGCGTCCTGGGGACGCATCCAGTATATCTGTGTGTGCGCGGACCTCCGACCCCACAGGCGTGCACAGGCACAAACGTACATATCTTTGCACATGAAAATACACAGCTGTATAAATATACATACATCCCACCATATATACATACGCACACCAGCACACTCGCGGCGGGGCATCCCCCCTCCCCCTCCACTGCGATGCGGCATACTCGTGAATCGGGACAAGGCAGAAAAAAAAAAACAAGGAGGCCACGAGGGATGAGAAGTGGCGGAGAGTCCGAGGGTGTGTGGGGTAAAATGGCAAGATCAGTAAAACGAAAGCACGAGTCGTCCACGGACAGTCAGAGCGCAACCTCAAGACACACGAACGTGAGCAAAAACCCAGCACGGCTGACACGCACACACAAGACACCAACATGCGCTGGGCTACCAGTATCGAGCCATCAGCCGCGGAAGTGCCTCGGCAGACCCCTCATACACAAAGGCACAAAAACACTAGAAGACCCTCAGGCCAGAGGATAGATGGTCGGACAGAGAAGGGGTGCGGGGTAGGAGTGGCCGTGGTCATGTCTGCCGATACCCCTCACGCACAGAGGGGGAGGCAGTGGCACCATTCTCAGCCGAGGCACAGGTGAACGCGCTGTCGCACACACGCTGCTCCCCTCTCCCGCGTCGCACATCTCAGAAGGCGGTGGGGGGCATCTGTGGAGGGGCGGGGGTGACGGCGGAGTCCGAATCGGCACGCCTTGCACTAAGCGCACACATCATCCCGCTCGCGTCATGCTGTGCGCAGCCATTCACTCAACCCCGCCACGGAGCGCACACAGCACAGAGACGTGATGCGAAGCAAAACAAGCCTGCCACCACCGGCACAGCTGCCGAAGGCGAGCTCCCGGCCCCCCCAGACTACGCCTCATCGGTCACATCCTCCGCCAACGGCTCCAGCAAGCTTGGGCGGCGGCGGCACCCTAGCTTCATCGGCATTCGCACAACGACCACCTCGCAAGACACGCTCGCACTCCGCGAATTGTGCGCCTCTGAAGGCCGCCGCGACGCCTGAGCTGTGAAGGGCACCACCTCATCATGGAACCCCGCGAAGCTCAAACTGCAGTGATCCTTTCCTACCAACGTCGCCAACGGTAAGAAACCACCCGAGACCGGTCGTCTCCAGAGACGCGACTCGCGCATCGCAGACGGTTCCGCAGAGGGCGGCACCGCTGTCAGCCCCGAATGCCGTGCCCTCGCGCCGTCTGCGACAAAGCTGCCCTCACCCAGGAACGGGTTCAGCAATCCACTAGAGATAAAGTTCTGTATATCTCCTGACACCCCAGCCTCGTTGTTGCGCATCTGCTGGCGGGCCTGCAACACCGTCGTAATGCGAACCGCAAGACGGTTCACCAGCCCCTGGCAGTAGTCCTCCTCGCTCACAGCACAACTCCGCGGCGGCGCGCCAACGCCCCACTTGCCCAGCAGCGGCTGCAGCTCCCGCACGCGCTGCGCAACGGGGTACGGCGCAAAGCAGCTCGCCAGCACGAAGGCAACGCCAGCAGCAGGGCCGTTCATCGTCCCCACAGACGACAGCAGCGCGCCTGCAGCGCTCGAGGCCGTCTCCGTCGCTGTCTCATCCGGCACGATCGCCTCGATCTCAGTGCGCAGCGCAGCGTGACGGCGGCCAGGCACAGCGTTCAGCTGGAACATCTCCACCGCGAACGGCACGCCGCGCAGCCCTTGCGGCCCCATCGCCGTGTGCGCAATGCCCGCGCGCTCGTCGTTCGACAGCGCCCACCACGCCGCCTCCGTCGCGATAACCTGCCCGCCATTCGCAACAGCCTCCGTGCGCGCAGCCATGTTCGGCGTGTCACCGTAGTAGTCGTACCCCTTCGTCACCTCGTCGTACCGGATGTCGGCCAGCCCCGTGTGGATCCCCACGCGCACGCGCAGCCCGCACCACAGCGCAGCGTACTCCTCCCCCCTCAGCCGCGCAGTCGGCGGCACGTAGTCGTCCAGAGTGTCCACGCGCGCAAGCTCGAACTTGCGGTACGCGCTGTCCAGCGCCGCAGTACCCCAGTCGTGCCTCAGCAGCTTCGTCTGGATCTCGCACGCAAGGCTCACAGCGCTGTGCGCGCTCTTGCACGCGATCATGAACGAGTCGCCGATCGTCTTCACCTCGTAGCACCCGTACTTCTTCACCAGCTGCCGGATCACACGGTGGTGCGCAGCAATCGCCTCAGTCATCAGCTGCGGCAGCGCCGCCCACAGTGCAGTGCTGCTCTCGATGTCCGTGAAGACCAGCGTCACCGGCTCGTCACCGTCCTTCGGCGCGGCGTCGTTGTCGCGGCTGTCGATACAGCAGCACAGAATCAGCGTGCAAGTTGTGATCAGCACCACACCACCCACGACGCAGCCAGCAATAACGCCGGCGCGTTGCGCAGGTGTCAGCGCATGCGACCTCTGGCGTGGCCGATACTCCATCGTCGGTGTGCTGGGAGAAGAAACCTGCGGCACCGTCGGGTCCAGCATCCGCTGCATCGACAATATCTCAATGTTCGACGCGCCGTAGTTCTTGTACACGCACGATTCACCGTTAGTCGTCGCCGTGCAGCCCCATTCGAAATTGCCGAGCGTAAAGCCGTCCGTCGTGACCCCACCGTTGATGTACACCGCATCCGTTAGCAGCTTCGTCTCCGCCACAGTCGTCGTGAAAACCAGCTCCCGAATGAAGCCGGCTATGATCACGTCACGCAGCAGAGACGGCGTGTGGTCAGCGGGGTCGGGGAAGATTTTGTGGAAGCGCCAAAGAATCGGCCAGCGAGCCTCTGCGTCGGCCGACGTGTCGGTCCACAGTGGCAGGCTGTTGAGCGACATCAGTCGCGCCTGCACAGACGTTGGCTGCACGGAAAACACTGACCGAAGCTCCTCGTAGTACATCGTCAGTTCATCAAAGCACACCAAAATCCTGGCATCGGTGTGCTTGGCAAGGAATTTCGAAAAGTGAACGCTGTCGCCATCCTTCATGCCAAGGACGAGATTAAGGGCCCGTGTTGACAGTACGCCGCTCAAGCTGTCCGTGAAGGAAATGGTGGTGATGGACGGGTCCGGCAAGTTGAAGGTGCCCGCCGTCTTGTACAGAATCTCTGAAATGCCATCTACCTCCTCTGCGGAGTACCCGCGTAACACCACGGCCGTGTCCTCACCCACATTCGTATTGGTGCGGAGAGCGTCGATCCTCGAGTACAGGACGTAAATCTCCTGCTCCAACGTTGGCATCAGGTACACGTAGTTGCGCCTCTGCGTCCGCAGTTGTGGAAGGTTGTACAGCGGGCTTAACACGAAGACTTCGCCAACGTTGAGTGCCTCCAAGATGGGCCCGGCAACGATGTCGACAGAATAGTTCGACACCTCCGCGTCAAACAGCGGCTGCGCTTCCGCCGTCTCTACGTTCAGAAATATCGATCTCACCGCGTACTCTTTGCAGGAGTTTTCGTTGGACACAATGGGCAGTACCTCGTTGAGCTGCATACCCGCATCGACCAGCTTCGGATAGCCCTGGTGTAGAAGCGCCAACACACTCACCGCCTTCACGATATCACTTCTCGATGAGCTGCACTCCGATTGCGGGTACCTAAAGCTCGAGCTCGGCACGCTATCCCACGATGTGTTCTTCAAGACCGTCATGATCGCCGAGTGACCGCCTTGGTTGCAGTAGCAGCTCGCACCCAGGAACTGCGCGATCAGTTCGCACGGGCCACCGTAGTCGCCTAGCACGTAGTCGCCACCGATGACGAACCGGTTCTGGTTGAACAGTCCGGCCTTGTACGTCGACCGGTTCACAATCCAGTCCGTCTTCTCGAGCGTCTGCTGCACAAGCGACCCCGATAGCCACCCCAGCACCATCAGTTTCGAAATACTCGGATGCGCCTGAAAGAACTCCTCCACCGTGTAATTCCGAGAAGGCGGCGCCTCAGACCGCGCTCTCTGCCCCGGCGTCTCCGTACTGTCGTCGTCGGGATAGTAGTCAAAGCTGCCAGAGTTTTCGATGTAGTGGCGCATCTGCACCTTGAACACCTCCATGTACTCCAGCCTCTCCTCACTGACTGGGGCCGTCGTGGCACTCGCGAGCACCCGACCGTCCACCGGCTCAATGCTGCCCGCTCTCAGCAGGCGCCTGTACACATCAAGCACAACCCGCTGTATCATTGAGCAGGAGATGATGTACGCCGACGACGTACGCGGGTCCGTCAGCACCTTTTCGAGGAAATGGATCACCTGCTGCACGGGTGCAGCCCACAAGATGACCACCTGCGGGTGCGTGTCCGCCATCGCGTCAAAGGCTTCCTCATCCACCTCCACATTGATGTCGGAGTACGGCACGGTATACAAGGCGGCCGGCTCGCGCAACAAGGACGCGAGCGTGTCCTGCACGTACGTCATCTCCTCCCTGCCGAAATGCATACCGGTCAAGCGCATGAAGGCAACACGGCGAGCACGGAGTCTGTTGAGAACGTATTGAAGGACAGCCTTGAGCTCCACCATCGGCTCAGCGCGGGTGAAGTACACAGAGTCGCTCCAGGTGCGCACGCGGGAGGAGCCGGTGAAGGGAGCGAGCATCATCAGCCCAGATTGGACCACATCAGCATTACTTAGGGCTGCCGTAAGGCGTCCATCCAAGTACGGCCCAAGCACGGTGAGCAGCTTCTCTTGACGGGCGAGGGAGTGAAGTATCACCTCCGCTACGTCATCCAGGTTGTCCTGGTCAGGGTCGGGATGAAGGATCTTGATGGGCCGCCCACCGGCGGCCGTGTACTGGGAGTTGTAGAAAGCCATGTCCATGCCTTTCCACAGGGCCTTGGCGTCATTATCGGTGTTAGTCTCGGTCGAATACATAGCGTTCAGAAGGTATACCGGCTCCCGTTCGGCGTCCTTGGTGATCTCCGCCAGCGCCCACGGTGCGCAGCACAGCACCACACACGCAACAGCAGTCGACACGAGGAGCTGTGCGGCGCGCAGCCGTGACATCGGACGGGCAGCATGGTCACCGGCACCGCCGTGGCGGAGGCACCCGCCGAGGGATGGTCGGATCTGCATCGGAATAGCGAAACGGGCAGCACA
>NC_018321.1:72572-78504 GCF_000234665.1 Leishmania mexicana MHOM/GT/2001/U1103
CGCACACCAGCACACTCGCGGCGGGGCATCCCCCCTCCCCCTCCACTGCGATGCGGCATACTCGTGAATCGGGACAAGGCAGAAAAAAAAAACAAGGAGGCCACGAGGGATGAGAAGTGGCGGAGAGTCCGAGGGTGTGTGGGGTAAAATGGCAAGATCAGTAAAACGAAAGCACGAGTCGTCCACGGACAGTCAGAGCGCAACCTCAAGACACACGAACGTGAGCAAAAACCCAGCACGGCTGACACGCACACACAAGACACCAACATGCGCTGGGCTACCAGTATCGAGCCATCAGCCGCGGAAGTGCCTCGGCAGACCCCTCATACACAAAGGCACAAAAACACTAGAAGACCCTCAGGCCAGAGGGTAGCTGGTCGGACAGAGAAGGGGTGCGGGGTAGGAGTGGCCGTGGTCATGTCTGCCGATACCCCTCACGCACAGAGGGGGAGGCAGTGGCACCATTCTCAGCCGAGGCACAGGTGAACGCGCTGTCGCACACACGCTGCTCCCCTCTCCCGCGTCGCACATCTCAGAAGGCGGTGGGGGGCATCTGTGGAGGGGCGGGGGTGACGGCGGAGTCCGAATCGGCACGCCTTGCACTAAGCGCACACATCATCCCGCTCGCGTCATGCTGTGCGCAGCCATTCACTCAACCCCGCCACGGAGCGCACACAGCACAGAGACGTGATGCGAAGCAAAACAAGCCTGCCACCACCGGCACAGCTGCCGAAGGCGAGCTCCCGGCCCCCCCCAGACTACGCCTCATCGGTCACATCCTCCGCCAACGGCTCCAGCAAGCTTGGGCGGCGGCGGCACCCTAGCTTCATCGGCATTCGCACAACGACCACCTCGCAAGACACGCTCGCACTCCGCGAATTGTGCGCCTCTGAAGGCCGCCGCGACGCCTGAGCTGTGAAGGGCACCACCTCATCATGGAACCCCGCGAAGCTCAAACTGCAGTGATCCTTTCCTACCAACGTCGCCAACGGTAAGAAACCACCCGAGACCGGTCGTCTCCAGAGACGCGACTCGCGCATCGCAGACGGTTCCGCAGAGGGCGGCACCGCTGTCAGCCCCGAATGCCGTGCCCTCGCGCCGTCTGCGACAAAGCTGCCCTCACCCAGGAACGGGTTCAGCAATCCACTAGAGATAAAGTTCTGTATATCTCCTGACACCCCAGCCTCGTTGTTGCGCATCTGCTGGCGGGCCTGCAACACCGTCGTAATGCGAACCGCAAGACGGTTCACCAGCCCCTGGCAGTAGTCCTCCTCGCTCACAGCACAACTCCGCGGCGGCGCGCCAACGCCCCACTTGCTCAGCAGCGGCTGCAGCTCCCGCACGCGCTGCGCAACGGGGTACGGCGCAAAGCAGCTCACCAGCACGAAGGCAACGCCAGCAGCAGGGCCGTTCATCGTCCCCACAGACGACAGCAGCGCGCCTGCAGCGCTCGAGGCCGTCTCCGTCGCTGTCTCATCCGGCACGATCGCCTCGATCTCAGTGCGCAGCGCAGCGTGACGGCGGCCAGACACAGCGTTCAGCTGGAACATCTCCACCGCGAACGGCACGCCGCGCAGCCCCTGCGGCCCCATCGCCGTGTGCGCAATGCCCGCGCGCTCGTCGTTCGACAGCGCCCACCACGCCGCCTCCGTCGCGATAACCTGCCCGCCATTCGCAACAGCCTCCGTGCGCGCAGCCATGTTCGGCGTGTCACCGTAGTAGTCGTACCCCTTCGTCACCTCGTCGTACCGGATGTCGGCCAGCCCCGTGTGGATCCCCACGCGCACGCGCAGCCCGCACCACAGCGCAGCGTACTCCTCCTCGCTCAGCTGCGCAGTCGGCGGCACGTAGTCGTCCAGAGTGTCCACGCGCGCAAGCTCGAACTCGCGGTACGCGCTGTCCAGCGCCGCAGTACCCCAGTCGTGCCTCAGCAGCTTCGTCTGGATCTCGCACGCAAGGCTCACAGCGCTGTGCGCGCTCTTGCACGCGATCATGAACGAGTCGCCGATCGTCTTCACCTCGTAGCACCCGTACTTCTTCACCAGCTGCCGGATCACACGGTGGTGCGCAGCAATCGCCTCAGTCATCAGCTGCGGCAGCGCCGCCCACAGTGCAGTGCTGCTCTCGATGTCCGTGAAGACCAGCGTCACCGGCTCGTCACCGTCCTTCGGCGCGGCGTCGTTGTCGCGGCTGTCGATGCAGCAGTACAGAATCAGCGTGCAAGTTGTGATCAGCACCACACCACCCACGACGCAGCCAGCAATAACGCCGGCGCGTTGCGCAGGTGTCAGCGCATGCGACCCCAGGCGCGGGCTATACTCCATGGTAGGCGTCATTGGAGAGGAGAGCATCGGCACCGTCGGGTCCAGCATCCGCTGCACGGACAGCATCACGATGCCCTGAGCACCGTAGTTTTGGTGCACACAGAGGCTCTCCGTTGGCGTCGTGGTGCAGCCCCACTGAAACCTGCCAAAGGACAAGCCGCTAGCTGCGACGACATGGGTACTGTATATTGTTTCCTTGAGCGCAGAAGAGTTCGCTTTGGCCGTATTCGAGAGAACTTGCAGCATGAACACCCCAGTCACAATGTCACGTAGGGCACCTGGCGTATAGTTCACAGGATCCTCCATCGCCCCATGAAAGCTTAGGAGAAGAGGGTAAGCAGCATGCGCGCTCTCCGACGTGTCGCTCCAGAGCGGCAGGTTACTGAACGTGATCACGCGCGCCTGCACAGACGCCGGCTTCGACTTGAGGGCAGTGACAAGCGTGGGGTACTGAATCACCAAGTCATCGAAGACTATCACAACAATCGATGACTCCTCCTCAACCAGAAAGTCGACGATGTCAGCTACATCCGCAGCGGTCACGGCAAGCACGAAGTTGATCCGCCTGCGAACCAGCGCACTCCCAACAGTCTCCGTGGAGGGCACCGCAGTCACAATCGGATTCTTGTAGTTGAGCGTCGCAGCAGACTTGTACAGCACAGCGGTGATGTTCGCTAGCTCATCGCTGGGGTAGCCGTGCATGATCACATGTACGGTCGAGTCGATCGACGTCACGCCCCTCACAACCGAAAGCTTCGCGTACAGCACGAACATCTGCTGCTCAAGCGTTGGCATCAGATACACGTAGTTTCTTAACGGCTCTACTAGGTGTGGCCGAGGGTAGAGGGGGGAGGGCACCAAGTACTCACCAACGTTCACACCCCTCACTAGCGTGCCTGACAGCATGTGGACAACGTCCTCCTCGAGACGACTTTCCAGTAACGGCTGCGCACTGCGCTCTGTTACTACGAGAGACCCAAAGGTTACCTGGCGCTCCATAAACTCGTTGTATTCGATGAAGGCATTTACCGCACGATGGAAACTCCGTGCAGCGTTCATGAGATCGGGGTAATCCACGTACACCAGCGTCAGGAAGTTCAGCGGCCGCGGGAGGGCGGCTCCATCGGAGTAACAGCTTTTCCCGGTGAAGCTGACGCCAGAGCGGTCAATAATGGTCCACACGGCTTCGTCGAGCCGCGAAAGGACCGCCGTGTACCCACCCTGGTTACAGTAGCACACAGCGCCCAGGAACTCGGCGATCAACGAGCACGGTCCGCCGTAGTCACCAAGAACAAAGTCCTCGCCTATGATGTAGCGCTGCTGAGCGAATATGTACTTTCGGTACGCCGTCCGATCCGCGATCCAGCTCTCCTCCTCAACCGTCTGCGCGATCAGCGAGCCAGAAATCCACCCAGCAATCATCAGCTGCGTTACGCACGGGTGCTCGTTGAAGAAGTTGTTCACGTATGCATCAGAGTCCGACGGCGGCGCCTCACGCACCCACGGGCCGTACTGCCGCACAGCCTTCGCCTCGTCGGCCCACAGGCTCGCGTCCACGCGGTCGGTCTTCACCATGTACTCCCCCATCTGTGCCCTGAAGACCTTCAGATGGATCGACGCAGGTTCCGTCAGCGGAAAGGATGTAGCGCTCGATATAATCTGCCCGTCTACAGGCGTCAGCTTCCCAGCCATCGCAAGGTCGTAGTACACCTGGAATGTCATCTGCTGCAGCGCAAAGCAGGTCATGATGTACGCCGACGACGTACGCGGGTCCGTCAGCACAGCCTGCAGGAGCCCCGCAACCTGCTCACCAGGTATTCCCCAGAGTATGATCACCTGCGGGTGCGTGTCCGCCATCGCGTCGAAGGCGTCCTTGTCAAAGCCAGTTTTCTTCGGCGAGTACGGCACGGAGTACACCGCCGGCGGGTCGAGCGAGAGAGACGTCATCACCTCCACAATGTGCTCGTGCTCGAAGCTGCCGAACCACTCGCCCGTCAGATACATGAACGCCGTGCGGCGAGCGCGGAATGTATTGGCTATGTGCTTTACCATTGCCATGATCTCCAGCCGCGGCTCCGCGCGCGTGAAGTACAAGTTCTCGTTCCACACACGCAAAGCACTAGACCCGGTGAACGGGCCCAGGAACATCAGCCCGCTGCTCTGAATCTCAGGGCTGCTCATCAAGGCACCAAGGTACGTGTCAGAGTACGGCCCAATCACGCCAAGAAGCGACGGGTAGTCTTTGAGCGCCTTCTTCACGACCGCTACAATGTCCGACAGGTCTACCTTCGGGTCCGGTTCAATGATCCTGATGGGGCGGCCGCCAGCGGCGGTGTAGCTAGCCGCGTGCAGCGCGGAGTCGATGCCCAGCCACAGAGCCTTTGCATGATTCGCACTGTAATCACTCAACGAGTACATGGCGTTCAGCAGGTACACAGGCTCGTCCGACGAGATGTGGGCACCCTCAGCCCACGCCGTAGGCGCCGTGGATACGGCGAGCGTCAGTGCGCCGACAATCAGCAAAGTTCCAGCCAGGAGTCGCGAGCATCGGTACGCATGTCGCTGCTTCACACAGCCGGCCACGCCACCTGCGCCGCACCAGCAAGCGCGGCGCGGATGGGTCGTGTCTGCGTACATTGTATGGTGCGGCGAGCCGCGACAGTAGTTCGCAAAGAGGAGGCAGTGGGAGCGTCTGACAGTCCGGCAAAGAGCGGGAGGGAGCGGGAGGACCGACCCGGATGAGGGCGGCGGGGAGGCGAGAGGCACTGGTCAACAGCAAGAAAAGGAAGCGATGAAGGCCAATCGCCCACGCACGCAGAGGGTGAAGGCGAGGGAGAGCTGCGGACACGGGCGGGCCAGACCCGCAAGAGAGGCGGAGAGGGAAAACGGGGGAGGGCAGAGAGGGGGTGGCGAAACACCTCCTCAGCAGCCAACACCAGACAAGCGACAGCTGAAAGGAAGCGGAAAGGAATACACGAGGGTCGGTCTCGGACTTGTCCGGGTGCGTGCGCTCCCTTGCAGTCGTTGTGCTGAACACAAGGGAATACTCCCTGCTCCCTCGCCACCGCGTGAAGAGAGAGAAGAAAGCGGGGGAGGGACGGCAAAGGGGAAGGAGTTGCAAGGAGGCCATCGGCGAGTCGCCACATCCGTCTCCATCGATCCGCCCTCCGGGCGTGTGTGCGCGGTCAGGCCGACTACACCGAGGCCATGCCGGCAGGGGCCGAGCGCGTCGGCCATACAAGAGCACACACACGCACATACGCCTGTGCGTGCGCACGGGCGGGGGTGCGGCGCTACACGTCCTTCCAGCGTACGGTGCCACCGGGTGCGGACATGCAGGGGGCCCCCGGGGGGGGGGGGCGAGAGCTACATTCTGGGCGCACGGACAGCAGACATAACGAGAGACAAGGGGCCGTGCGGTCACCGTCGCCCATCCGCAGCCGGAACGGAAATGAGAAGGAGCACTCACGGGCAGAGCAAAGAGCGCGCCGCCACCGGGCATCGGGGGAGCGGCCCCATCGTCCCCCCGATGCCGTCGCACCGCCGTGTCCCGAGGAATGCGTGCGGGCGTGAGTGCATGGCGTACACAAAGGAAGGAATAAGGATGG